>NW_026999345.1:1395949-1655539 GCF_037126465.1 Ornithodoros turicata
CGTCCGGTGCCCATGCTATTTCGGCACGATGCTTCGGAGTTTGTGCTGCAGCCATACAAGCAGAGGATGAGGAATGCATCATCCTTGAGAAACGATGGTAACGGAGCCTTGGTATGGTAGTGCGGAGTGAGGGTATCCCTAGACCCCCATCGTGAGTAGAAGCATAGTAGAAAGCCACTGGACAATCTAGAGGGAGACGAAGCCAGCGTCGCAAGGCTCCCCGGACAATGGCGTCTGCATCCTTTATGAGTCGTAATGTGACCCTGCCTTGCACTAAACCATATTGTATTCGGGCCAGAACCACAGATTTAAACAGAACTAACCGTTGTTGCGGTTTTAGTGGGGCCTTTGATAATTTTTCTACATTTTCTCGGAGCTCTTTTAAGACTAGTGGGCGGCCTCTTCCCTTTGGTGTGAAGGGAATGCCCAGATACTTCCATATGTCTGTCGAAGAGAGACTTGGGATCATAATATTGGCGATAGTGAAATCCAAAGGGACCACTTTAGTTTTCTTCTCACGTCCCGATGATGCAATTGACAACGTCATACATTTTGCCGGGTTAAACAAGAGACCCGAGTGTTTCAAATACGCCTCGGCTCTATCAAGCAGTTCTTGTAAGCCGGCTGGTGTAGAAGCCGCAAGCACTAAGTCATCCGCAAACGATATAGCGTTGACCGTTGCGTCTCCGAGTCTATATCCAATGTGTGCAGGCAGTGCTCTCAATAATCCATCCATCACACAATTGAATAGCAGAGGACTCAAGGGATCTCCTTGTCTGACCCCTTGAGAAATAGTAAGCGTCCTCTTGAATCCGCCCGCAGAGATAGTCACCTTCGACCCTGTGTAAAGTCGCTCTACATATGCCACCAACGGGGTCGGAAGGCCCAAGCGTCGACCTGCAGCTAGGACTGCACCAAAGGTGACTGAATCAAACGCTTTACGCAGATCTAATATTGCAAGATGGAGCGCCTGACTACAGCGCTTGCTTTCCTCAAGCATTGCTGACAGTATGCCAATGTTTTCGGAACACCCATCTACCTGTCGGAATCCTCTTTGCCTCTCGTCGAAACATAATGTCGTGGAGAGTCTTCTTGCCAAGAGACGGTGAAACACTCTTACAAAGAAAGAGGGTACAGCAATCGGTCTAAATTCATCAGGAAATGTGGGATCCATCTCCTTAGCGATGAAGGTGACCCTCGACTCTTTGAGGTAGGCCGGAAGGTCCATGAGTAACAGGAATATATTGAAGATGACACTTAACAACTTCACGTGGAGTTTCTTTAGATCTTGTAGCGTGACTCCGTCTGGGCCAGGAGCAGAGTAAGATCTTGGTATAGATGATTTTACTTCATCTTCCATTATAGGATGGAGTAAATTCCTGTGAGGCTCCATTGCTGTCGATGGGTGGGCCAAATTTGATCCTTCTGGTTCAGTTAGATCGATAGGAGTCGATGACATTATTGTTTCCCAGTAATCCAAAAACAATACTGGGTCTCCTACCTCACAGGGAGAGGCACCATCTAAAATGTGCCTTGCGCATTGACCCCAGGAGCGCCGATATAAATCTTGCATTTTGGCATAATCCGCCCGGCATTTCTTTCTCTTGCTAGTGGCTTGAGACGCTGCTGGCCTTTTTCGAATTGGTTGCCTAGGTCTAGAGCCAGGGCAAAGTTGATGCAGCAAAGCTGTGAGACGGGGCAGAACACCCATCCCTTCACAAGCATCCAAAGCAATGCCAACTAATGTAGTGCTATGTGGGCCACGGCCTAGTCTTGCAACCTGTCGTCTCACGCATTCAATAATATTCTGCCTATATCGGATTTCTGGTAATGGGGCAATTTCATCCAACATTGCGGCTAATTCCGACGTCTCAGTGGATAATTGAGAGAGGCGAGATGACTCATCTTGCACTTGTACATCCTCCACAGTCGGTCGTGTACTATCCGGAGGACCCACCGACGTCACAGCAGTGTCTGTCAAATTGTCCACAGCTAGAGGATTTATTATATCCAAGTCTTGAGAACGAGGTGTTATACTCAACACACTGCCCGGTGAGTTCATCATGTCCTCAGAAGATGTCGATGTTCCAGATGGTGATCCTAATTGGACCACTAGGGCGTTCAATGCAGCCGCCACCCTGATCTTGTGGTCGTCGAACCTTCGGCGACCCTTGATAGACTCGAGCGATCTTTCGGGAAAAAATCTTAGGAGTGCTTGGTTAACGAACCGAACTCCTTCATGTATCAAGGCCCCCTCTCTATACGCCAGCCGTTCTTTCTCTTCTTCCGATCATCTAAGCCGTTGACGATAACATTGATATTATTGTCAGCCTCAGTCAGGTGAGCCCCTCTTAAATGCTGGCCCAATCCGATACGAGTTCGAAAGGCCCTCACGCAGTCGGGCACCGGACAATGAATAGCATCCTCTTGCAATTGTTGCGGTTGCTGTGCTCGCTCATCATTATTCCTACGAGCCTCTGGAGGCGATGCAGTCGGATGTATCCAGCGTTGATGAGTTGATAAACCATGCCTTGTAGTGAACTGACGCCCATGCATGGGACACTCCCATAAAGCTTCAACAGGGACAGCCGCAGGGGCATCTCGATGAGACAGTCGCTGGTGTTGTGCCAGCCCTCGATGAGTTCGAAAAGACCGGGCACAGGTGGGACAAATGTGATCCAGTTCAGGCTGCATTCTTCAAGGTGCCCCAAAACTGTTGGGCACCCGCTTGCCGCGGCAGCGGGATTAATAAGTTAATGTGAAAAACGTGCCAACAGTATAATCACGCACACTGCACGGTGGCGTCGATAACTTCTCTCCTCCTAGCACCAGAGCCTGCGTTAGTCTCTTGACACTGCTCGCAACGCGCGCTTCGCCAAGGTCCAGGGGGCACCACGTGGAGGTCGCAGGTTGGATTTGGGCCCCCGTTACATTATTCTTACTTCCGCCTATCACTCGTCTTTGAATGGATTGTCATTTCAAACACATGGTGGGTATTATACTTGGTCGTCCTATATGGCATTTAGCTATTTCTTTTAATACATTCTGTCTTAACAAGGGAAGACATACCCCAAAAGTAGCCTGCCAAAAATAATGTACAATGAGGGGCAGGAACACCGCGTGCCTAAGGGGCCCACACCTCCTTCACCGGTGGGGGACCACCGCGGTCATCCGCCCGAAGACCTTGTAGCATCTTACGCTTCCTTGTAATGCCATTATGGAAATCATGGTGATATCTCTTCTGTTAAGGCCCATCTCTACCAGGGTGTCGGCACTAGCGCGGGCCCAGATCCCTCGAAATGATAGAGTTATGCTTGAGACCTCGGGGTCTGGGCCGTCGCCGCGCACATGATTGATGATCTCCGGCCTGTTGTATTTTAAGACTCTATGTCCGTGTGCGAGCTCAAGCGCGATGCCCGTGCCCACCACTTGGGCATCGACTACTAACGTTCGATCTGTTTTCTTCGCTATGATGTCTGGCTTGAGCGTTCGCTCGGCCACTCGGATCACGGGCTCTATTGTCGTTTGCCAGCCCACTTCCTGGAGTCTCTTATTCACGTAGCGGACGATGTTGTCGTGCCGTCGGGTCCTAGGTCCATGCGTCCGGTGGCAGGTCTGGAGAATGTGGGCGAGGGTTTCCTGGGATTGGCATCCCACTCAGCATAAATAGGTCTAGAATGGTCTGCAATATTTCCACAGGAGTCTTCATTAGTTCTTGGGGTGTCAGCTCATCTGGGCCAGGCGCGCTTCGTGCTTTAAAAGAGCGAGCTGTATTTCCTGCGCTGATACGGGCCCAAACGGGTCAATGGTTCGGGGAGCCGACGAACAGGCAGCAGACAACACACGAGGGACATCTTCCTCCATGACTCCCTTCCAGCTTTCTCGGAGGGCCTGCGGGTCAGAGACGTCGGCCTCATTAGGGCCGTCTAAAATACGTCGTATGCATTCAGATTGGCGCTTCTTCTACATCTCTTGCGTGGCGGCGTACTCTTGGCGCTTCCGTTTTCTGCAGCTCGGATGAGAGCGCCGGTTACGTGGTGGGGGTCTTCCATTTCGTTGTACCGGGCGGGAATCCCTGAAGAAAACTTCCCGTATATAATCATTCAGGAGAACATCAAAAGGGTGCCCCTCGATCGCCAGCCTCGCAATGTCCCATAGTCTGAAGCCCTGGGAGCCTTCTGGTGAAGATCTTTCGAGTCGATCCCGCAGGGTCCCCACGAATGTCTCACGAGTAGTCGCCCCGACGTTAGAATCTTCTTGATTCCCAAGAATGACATCCGGGTTAAGGGGTCTCCATCAGCACTTGCATGAGGGAGTTCCAGGACTGGTTCATTCCGTAGTTCTTGCAGCAAAGCTTTGTATCCAGTCTGCTTCCTATGGCATTTGATGCTCTCTAAGGAGCGTTCCGGGAAAAGATGACCAAGTTCTTGATTGATAAATCTCACGCCTTCTCTCTGAAGGCGCACTTCCTGCCTTGCCAGACGTCTAGATTCCTCCAAGGTCCATCTCGGTTTGACGTGTTCACTCCTAATCTCGGCGTTCCATTGCTCGGGATGGGCAGCCCTCTTGTGCAAACCCAAACCAATTGCGGAGGCAAAGCTCCGTGCACAAAGAGGACACGCATGGGGCAGCACTTCCTCCACTGGTTGCTAAACGATGTTATCAGCACTATCCAACACTGGCGTATGACCTGTACAGGTCATGTGAACACTGCGGCCACGCTTGGTCGAAAAGTCTCTCCCACAGTAGCACTTGAACATGTTGTAAGTTGCGACTGCACTGGAACAGGTGGGTTCTGGTCGAGAGCTCCAGCAGCTCAGCTGAAGCTTGAGAATAAAGGGAAAATCGCCAAGCTCAACACAATTTTCCCTCGGCCACTCAAGAGCGAGCCGGGGGGGGGGGGTGTACCGCAGGGCCCCGTTAGCCTCACCCAAAGGGTGAGCCCAGCCCCTACCACGTGGAGGTGGGGTTGCGGATACACAAGGGGTAGGTATGCGGACAGAACAAACTGACAGCTCGCCTAGCCCCAGGGGCCCGCCAGATTATTCTTACATCCGGCTATCACTCGACTTCGAATGGATTGTATTTCAAACACATGGTGGGTATGATACTTGGTCGTCCTTTGTGGCATTTAGCTATGAAGATTGTTTATCGGGCAACACACAAAAAACAACATTTCTCCACTCTCGTAGGAGTCACGTAACAAATGGGACCTCCGTATACAATAATAGTTAGTTTACATGCTAGGCTAATTATATAACCCTAGCTATGGCACTCGAATCTGCGGATACGTAACAAATATATCTACTTATACAATAATAGCTGAGCCATATATCTTCTGAGATGTTGCTATTCGGACTTCTCTGGAATTGACAGATCTTGTTCTTCAGATTTCTCCCAGGGGCCCCCAGGTTGTGGCTCGTCTTGACCACCTCCATGTAGCCAGGGTTCCTTGCACCGTCTTGATGGACGCTGTGGTGATATCTCTCTTCGATAGTCCCAGACGACGAAGATCCTTCATGGAGTCGTCTGACCAAATACCACGGTAATTCAATCTAGCTGAGGGTGAATGTAAGCTGCTGTGTGGGAGCTGATGTTGATAGAGATCCTGCTTGAAGAACCTCGCGCATCTCGGTCGTATTGTACTTTTGGGCCTTGCGCTGGTGTTCTCCATTTAGGGGTCGAGCGCACCCCACTACCTGCACTAATGGCGACCAATCTATAGTACTTTATGGCTATGATATCTGGCATCACTAATACCTTGGAGGTCCCTAAAATTCTCTCCCTTTGGACAAACCATCCATAGTGCCTCAAACGAGATGCGATATGTATCGCCACTTTGTCGTGACGCCGCGTCCGCATGCCACTGGTCGCCCCACAATGTTGGACAATGTGGGTGATTGTCTCCACTGCGCGACAACCAATCGCACATTTCTTCTCGGCAAGCGGACCACCTCTAGATCTTCTTGCGGCGGTTGGCAGTGCATTTATCCTTGGCTTAACAGCATCGACAAGGTCACGACCCGTGAATAGCCGCGTTCCATTTCCTACCCACGTGTGAACGAAAGGCACTCTACCACATTCACACAGACCATCACCATCGAGTGTGGCATATAGGGCTCGAGCCCAATAACTCCAATAGTCCTGAGGCGATGAAAGTAGGACTCCATTAAGGGTTGCCGTCTTTTTGGCCCATTCTAGGTCAGCCAAAAATCCTGGGGTTCTTGTAGCCGCTACACAAGCGGGAAGCCAGGATGAGGCCATCTTGGAGAGACGTAGCCAGCGCAATCGTGGTATTGCCACTCTGAGTGCAGGTATACCAAGTCCACTATCTCGTGTAGATGCATAGAAGAACGCCATGGGGCAGTCGAGAGGAATATGCAACCAGCGCCGCAAGGCGCTCCGCACAACAGCATGTGCTCCCTTTAGAATCCTCAGGTTGGCCTTGCAAATACGAGGCGGTGTTGAAATCGTGCGAGGACCACAGATTTTAAGATAAGTTGTCACTGTTGTGGCTGCAGAGGGGCTCTTGACAGTTTGTCAACATGGACACGAAGTTCACTTAAGACAAGAGGCCGGCCCCTTCCTTCTGGCGTGAAGGGGATGCCTAGGTAATTCCATACCGCTGCTGTTGTTAATGCTTGTATTGGGTTGGTGTCAATGGTGAATTCAAGGGGCGTCACCTTCGTTTTCTTGTATCACCCAGAAGCCACGATAGAGAGCGTGGCACACTTTTCAGGGTTAAACGACATACCCCGTGGTTCAAGGTAAGATGCTGCCACATCAAGAAGCTCCTGCAGTCCGTCTTTGGTGGAGGCCATCAAAACAAGATCATCTGCAAACGAGATGGCATTCACGGTGACATCACCCACTCTGGCCCCTACGTGATCCGGTAAAGTGCGAAGGAGTCCGTCCACTACACAGTTGAAAAGTAGGGGGTCTCCTTGTCTGACACCTTGTGTCACCGTTACGTCTCTCGTAAAGCATCCCGCCGGCAATATCACAGTCGAACCCGTATAGAGGCGTCTAGAAACCCAGCTTGCGACCGGCAGCCATAATTGCACCAAAGGTGACCATGTCAAATGCTTTTCGTATATCTAGAATCGCCAAGTATAGTGAGCGGCTGGAACGCTTACTTTCAGCCAGCAAAGCTGACAGCACTCCAACGTTGTCTGAACATCCATCGACGGGCCGGAATCCCCGTTGTCTCTCGTCAAACGACAAGGTTGTAGAGAGTCTCTTAGCTAGGATCCTATGAAACACTGTGATGAAGAAGGATGGTACTGCAATTGGACGGAATTCTCCTGGTAACTGAGGGTTTGAGGTCTTGGCCAGAAAGGTGACTCGTGATTATTTCAAGTACGGTGGAACATTGGAGAGGAGAAGAAATATGTTGAAGATCACACTCAGAAGCCTTAACGGGATCTTCTTAAAATCTTGTAACCGGACCCCATCCGGGCCAGGAGCTGACATAGATCTTGGTAAGGATAGTTTGATCTCCTCCTCGGAGACGGGTTGAACCACGGTCCAATGAACCTCAAGTGGTAACGGCCTCTCAACTTGATTGTCTTCCTCAGGCTCATCCATATTCACTGGTGTACACGTCATAATCGCTTCCCAGAAATTAAGGAAGGCTACCGGATCTCCAACTTCTGTGGGCGTAGCGCCATCCAGGATTTCCCTCGCACATCGACCCCAGGAACGTTGACACAGGTCCTGAACCTTTGCGAATTCGGCACGACGTTGCCGTTTCTTGCTACGTGGCTGGCATTGCCGTGTTCCTTTCCTAGAGGGTCTCCAAGGTCTGGAGTTTGGACAAAGTCCGTGTAAGAATGTTGCTAAGCGAGGAAGGATTCCCCTCCCTTCACATGCATCCAACGCTATGCCTGCAAGTGTAGTTTGTTGGGAAGTACAATTCAGCCTTTGAACTTGACCCCGTATACAGGGTGTCCCAGAAAACGTGTCACTGAATTATAATAAAAAAATTACGCCACCTAGAATCATGCGGTCAACAGCATTTGTTCTGATTAGGTTTTTGCCACCTTTTAATGTGAATATCATGCACTTCAAGTTTAATTATGTAAATATGTGTGAACTGAACTGGGAAATGTGCCAAGTAAAGGTCACTTTTTTACCCCACCAATATGAAGAGCGTGCCGGATTCACTCAAATTCATGATAATTCACAGTGATATGCACGAGCTATCCCATCGGGAAAAATAGCCGAATATCATGCTTTTCGGAGCACCGGACCACAGCGCACGATGACTTTTTGAGCACAATCGCTCTCAGTGCGACGAAAGGAGGTTCCGAAGCCAGCCCACAGAGTGATAGTAGAAAAAGTAACAGTTCCTGAAATTGGGAGAGGGAACGCATTATCCCAGCGAAAGTCGGACGTGATAAGCCGTGCCTGTTTTATCTCTTTCTGCGATGTCGGGGAGGGCTGGGTTTCCAACCTCCTTTCGTCGGACTGACAAAGATTGCGCTGAAAAATTCATCGTGCGCTATTCTGTGCGACCTCCGTAGAGCATGATGTTCGGCTATTTTTTTCCGATGGGATAGCCCCTGAATATCTTTGTCAATTATCATTAATGTGACTAAATTAGACACGGTCTTCACATTGGTGGGGTAAAAAAGTCAGATTTACTAGGGAAATTTCCGACTTAAGCTCGCAAAAATTTACATAATTAAACTTAGGTTACACGACATTCACATGAGGAGGTGGCAAAAACCCAGTAAGAACAAATGCCATTGACCGCATGACTCTAGCTGGTGTAGTTTTTTTATCATAATTCAATGACACGTTTTCTGGGACACCCTGTATAATGCATGAGTTCTTCTCTATATCTTGCTTCCGCCATTGGTGCAGCCTCCTCCAGTATCGCTGCTAATTCCAGAGTATCAGTTGATAAAACGTCTGGATCAGGTGAGCCCATGTCCGGAGGGTAGGAACCTTGATGTTCCAAGAGTGTATCCACTGTAGATGATGAATCTGAACGTCGCCTAATAGGCATCCTAGTCACAGTGGGGGTAGCTGACGAATCCGAGGAGTCGTCTGATGCTGGCGAGTTTCCCGAAGTCTGATCGTGCATCGCTAGGGCGCTCAAGGCAGCAGCAACTCGTGCCTTGTGATCCTGGAACCTCCTTCGACCCTTGATCGCCTCGAGCGTTCTTTGAGGAAAGTATTCCAATAAGGCTTCATTTAGGAAACGAACACCCTGTCGGGTAAGCACTGCCTCTCTGTAAGCAAAACGTTCCCGTTCTTCCTCCGACCAACGCGGCCGATTACGGACTGTATTAATGTTATCATCAGCATTACTTGGATGGGCCCTACGAAGATGCTGGCCCAATCGCATACGGGTTCCGAAAGCCCTCATACAGTGTACCACTGGACAGAGAAACGTCTCGTTTGCGGAGTAAGAACGCGGAGACACAACGTAGGCTTGTTCCACAAGGTGTTCTCGCTCGACAACGTGAGGTTGCTCATCCTGGTGATTTTCAGTAGATGGCCTGGCTGGGCGCATCCATCTTTGATGTGTAAGCAGACCGTGTCTTGTAGTAAATCTGCGGTGACATTCTTGACACTCGACATTTGTGTCAGTTGATCTTGACTGAGGTACTCTGTGTTGATGGGAGAGACGCTCGTGCTGGCGGAGCCCTCTGAGGGTCCGAATGGCCCGATTACATATAGAGCACACGTAATCCATAGGAGGGTGCATAATTGATGCCCCAAATTCCTGGACACCCACTTGCCGCGGCAGCAGGGTTAATAAAATTAGAGTGAGTAACGTGCCAACAATATACAGGGTGTCCCATCGAAAGAGGGCCAGGTGCTAAAAAAACGGAGTGCTTTACACAAATGCAACCGACTGTACGTGCTTGGCAGTTGTGTGGTCTATCAAAAAAAAATTTCATCGCCCCTTGTCAATTAATTAGCGGTAATTAATTTTCCAACTTTTTAATCATCGGTTTTAGCTCTCAGATGAGGAGGTTGTAGTAGATGTCGAAAGAGACACAACTGAAGTGGTTCGCGGTCGTTATGGCTTGTGGTTTCGTTTTTTCCCGAGCTTAAAGGGACCGAAAAGTGAAAAATAACCCCCATATTTTTGCCCACTGTCGTGCACAACATGGTTGTTTGATAAGTCACAGAAAGCATTACTTCTCAATTCGGCATATTTTTTTACGTATAAATATTTTGAAGATTGCCGGTAAACGGACGGTGCTGCTAGCGAACGGCGAAAAAGAGCAACTTGGGTTTCAGGTCCAGGGTTCCCAGGGATTGGTCAACCCTTACCACGTGAGAGTTAATTTTGTAGAGAACGAAGTTGACGCACATTAATTTACAGCTAAACGCCATTTTAAAAATGACGCTCACTTTTATAGATTTTACGTTAATAAAGCATTCAGCTACTTCGCCGCTACGACCTACGATCCGCCACGCCATCTGCAAGGCCATCTGTGTTATCGCGTTTATTGTTTACGTCGTGGGTGGTCACGCTGGTCGCGCGTAGCAGAAAGTGTAAGTGAATGACATGTTCGTGGCTGTTGTGTCAATTATTCGAGAGACCTACATATGCCTGGTGTTGTTTTGGTGTTGAGGGATGCAAAAATCATGTTCGTTCACCATCGGCGGCGGGCGTTTTCTACCACAAGATTCAACAGGAGAGTGCGCGAAAACGAATGTGGTTCGGAACACTCGGTTATTAGATGTAGCAATCGTGTCGTGTGTGCTGAGCTCATTTTGCTGCCGATGACTACGAATATGCCGTAGAAGGCGAATTGCAAACACGTAACGAAGCACACTGATGCTCAGTAACCAGTGATTTTGGTTCACCGAGGTGACGAGTTCAACACAACGTCTTAGGTACGTACAGGCGTCACACATGTATAAATTATAATATAGCGATGACGTATTCCATTTAACTTATGTTCTCCTACTTGTCCCGTACTCAACATTGTCAACATCAACAAATTTAGTTTTAGGGGCCTTCCAGTGTTGAAGTGGCGCAAGACTGCTTCGTGTGTCTGTCATCCAGGCACTCAAGTTGACATGACAGAAATAGCTGAAAGCAGGTATGCAAAGTCCAGAGATGAAAGCACTAGATTTGTTACGTGTTGCAGACTTTGGGACATTTTTTTGGAGTCTTTGGACAGGTGCAGAACATTAGTATGACGTCAACAATAGGAAAAGAAACCGATGAGTACTACTATAGCTTGTTTGAAGGGTACAAGAATACTTCCTGTTGAGGTGTAGTTATGACTTCATGACTAAGGAACGCTAATTAATTTTCAAGTGATGCATCCTCTACACTTGAATGCCCAATGAAACAGCGAACGTTCATTGTCTTTGAAGCCCCACTACTGGAATTGTTCAATGTGTGTAAGAGCTGTAGTGAGCCATGCAAGGTTACCACATCATATTGGTCCTAAATTTGCAGAGTTCCCTATCTCGGACGCAGCTGTCATTTCTCTTTATTGCTCTTCCGATCCTACCTTCTCAGAGATTAGTGTGGTTCACCATACACTGCATGGGCACTGCCTCTCTACTCATGCTTTCGGTTTCTTGTTCTGTTGAATAAATCTTTACTTTAGTTTGCAGCCATCACGCAGTCTACTGTGTTTGCCCCTCATTTATATTTATGTGCTATAACGGTATAGCACATCAACATGCCAACAACCTACCAACAACTACCAAACAACCTTGCCTAGTCCTACTTTTCGAAGGAAACTACACCATGTGGTAACATCCACATATATAAAGTTTTAGTCGACGGAGATTTGCTGTTTTTGTACAACCTTCATTGTACATTTCTTTTGTCTCACATAGCATGCCTGAAGAAATGTTCTCATCTTCATCAAGATGACAGGTCATTGTTTGATCTGCAGCATTATTGTTCCTGTAATCTTTTCACCAACAGAGAACACAAAAGTGAACAAATGGTAAAATATGACAAGCGTGTTAACTTCAAAAGCAAAAGGTAAAACTGTTTATACGTCTCTTGTTTATTTTGTTGCAGGTTTTACAACTCTATCAAGTACATCAAACCATCAGAGGGCAGAAAGTCCTACTCTGTTTCCTAAATCCCTGGACAATAAAAAAGATATATATAGTTTGGGTTGTGACAAAACGTTGCTTCTGCTCTGATATTATATTTCAATCAAATGTTACAATGCATTTGTAGTGTACACTGAAGACAGTTTCAATTTGCAGGGCTGTCAAAAGTACTTTACAAAAGTACATCTCAATTACAGTGACAGAGAACTTATGCAATAAATTATTTAGCCATTTTGGAGTACTATGCACACCAATGGTGCATGGTTAACTTTGAACCCAGATCAAGGGTTAATAATAATTGAAGTCAGCCCTCAAGTCCTTGTTTACAAATGTTAGTTGGTGACGTGATAATGAATCAGTTACAAGTACTCCGTTTAGCAAAACAGAGTTAATTAAGTGTTAAACCCCAATCTTGGTTCAAATATTATTGACATTTGAAAACGTGGTCACTAAGAAGTATACTAAAATGTTATGAACATAGTTCAGCTGAATGACACTGATGAAAATTATCTTACTTACTCCTCACATATACAATTGAGACATGAGTATAATCTACAAATACATCTATGCCCACAGGTTACTTAACCCTCCAGAAACAAACTACAAATTATAATATGCTGTGACAGCAAAGAAAAAGCAATGAGAAAAACTTGCCGCAAGCACGAAATGAAAATATGCTGACATCAACATTTCTACAAGTCTGCGCACTGATGGGAAAGCATCCCTAATTGCATGCATGACGCAGATCGAGATCCAGTGGAGTACTTTCTATTGTATTTTCTCGGAGCACCCCATATCCTTGTGAATGGAAGACAGGTGGTATAACGGAATTTCCTGCAGAAATAAGGGTTTTCCGTCCAGTTTGCCGTTCAAGTAGCGCGTAAAGACCACATGGCGCCGTGTATGTTGCCACGCTCTTCGGTTTCTCGGATGTGTGTAAAAGACACTTGCAGTACTTCGGTGTCAAGGCACAGTATTTCGAAATATTCGTTAGTTCTAATACAATTGTCTGTCTGCCTCCCACACGCATTCTCTACCTCTCGGCAGCAAAAACCGTAGTATCCATCCGTAGTATCCGTCAGTTTGCGTTTCACATATGAACACCTGCACGACGAAAAAACAGCGCTTGTTTCGGCTTACACAAGTGCTTCTCCCTGATACATGGAAATTTCACAAAGCAGTGCATGTTCACGGCACGATGAGCTACTCCTGAGGACGAATGTGACTCCGATTAATCTTTGGACGAGGAATCTTCTGCTGCGAAGAACACACTTTCCACCACGCTAACGCACGAACAACAGTTCTGTGTGAGCGACAGTTATCGAATGCGAATTTCCAACGCACTCATGTTAAAGAGGCTCGACATTCTCGACGTAGAAAGGGGTCCCAAATGCACACTGCCATTTTCGTTTTCGCCAGATTAGTGCCCGGAAGTGCGCGTATTACATGTGTCCTCGACAGATGGCGCGGGGTCATGCAATTGTTGACAGACTGCTCGGTTTCCTACTAGGTCCCTGGACATGCAATTATGCAAAAATTCGATTTCAGAAAAACTACAGCGATTTCAGCGGACCTCTTTGATATTTGAACTTTTGAAGGTTCAAGCTTTTCGCTGAACATAGAGTTTCGATAGGTTTATATTCACTTTTCGGTCCCTTTAAAAGTCCGGCAATACGGCACCCGCGCGCGACGATTCCAGCGCCCTCCGGCGTACATTGACTTTGATATTAGCACTTGGAGACCATCCTTGGGCCACTTCACACAAGAGGAAGATATTTCACCTGTTTCACGGCACACCTATCAGAGTGCACTGCAATCGTCGCACGCGGGCGCCGAATTATGGGAAGCGCTCTGTGGTGCGCGCGGCTTCAGAAACCAATTTTTAAATCCGGGAAAAAACTAAACCACAAGCCATAGCAACATCGAACCACTTCAGTTGCGTCTTTTTCGACATGTACTACAACTTCCTCATTGACATCTGAGAGCTAAAACCGATAATTAAAAAGTTGGAAAATTAATTACCGCTAATTAATTGACAAGGGGCGATGAAAAATATATTTTTGGATAGACCACACAACAGCCAAGCACGTACAGTTGGTTCGTTCCATTTGTGTAGATCACTCTGTTTTTTCATTAGCCCCTGGCCCTTTTTCGGTGGGACACCCTGTATAGACACACACTATACGGTGCTGTCACAAAAATCTTCACCACCTACACCAGAGCCTGCGTCGGTCACTTGGTTAGCTCGCAGAGAACGCTCACTTCGCCAGGGTCCAGGGTGCACCACGGGGAGGCCACAGGTTGGATTTTGCCCCCCTGGGGGCTCGTCCGGGATTATTCTTACTTCCGCCTATCACTCGACTTCGAATGGATTGTATTTCGAACACATGGTGGGTATTATACTTGGTCGTCCTTTGTGGCACTTAGCTAGGATCTTTTATTGCAAGCAATAAATCTTTTTCTCTTTCACATGGGAGATTGACCAAGTACAAATGACCACTGGTGCCCCGCATAAAAGAAAAGAAACACTTTATTGAACCTAGGGACACCAGTAGACAGATATGTGACATCTGCTGTCTAACGAGCCCTACCCAGGAAGCCCTATCTCAGAAAGCGTACCGTACCCCTATCCATGCAGCCACGTTCATTCAGTGTTATTGGCTCATGGTAGATTTCTGCGCAGTCTGTTAACTCCCGGACCCTGTCGTTGAAGGCTACCGTATTATATTTCCGTCGCTTTTCCTCGCTGAATGCAGCAAGGGATCGGCAGTCCCCCCGGACTTGCACGTCGGTGATAACAGCTACTCCGCGCGCAAATATTATTAAGAAAGCAGATTATTCTTACTTCCGCCTATCACTCGACTTCGAATGGATTGTATTTCTAACACATGGTGGGTATTATACTTGGTCGTTCTTTGTGGCATTTAGCTACCGAAAGCAGATTATTTTTACTTCCGCTAATCACTCGACTTCGAATGGATTGTATTTCAAACACATGGTGGGTATTATACTTGGTCGTCCTTTGTGGCATTTAGCTATTGAAATGCTTTATTGTCTCAAAACACATTCCGCCACTAATGCAGGCGACAGCATCCTAAACCTGGGCCCAGGCTATACACTATATTAACAATTTCAATGCTACACACAATCAAACTCGCAATATCCACTAATAATGCATAAAGCATAGGAACAGAAATGCATACACAAACAAAAAAAAACAAAAAAAAATTGAAATCGCCGGCGAACACCGCAACGTGAATATAAATACAAGTAGAGATACAGTCAATACAGTACAATCAGATATAAGCCGACATGCATCACCCACCACGACACATTATTGTGACATATTTTGTCCTGCAGTGTATCAAAAGAGTTTTATAAATGATATTATAGAGCACACCTCACCCGCCGACACACACCTCACCGACCGACGCACACTACACACTGCACACTGATCCACCCACTCACGCTGGACACAGGTTCGCTGCTGACCTCACAGTAGCACTTTTAAAATTTCTCCATGCACGGACCGTGCCCTGCATTACTCGGACGGCCGCTATCTTAAGGTGTCCTTTGGTTAGCCCCAACCGAGTAAGGGATTGTGCCGATGCAGCCGACCAAAGTCCACGCAGACTGATCGTGGCCGATGTGAAGGTCACAGAAGCACCCGGATCCATATTGCTGGTGAGTATGGCGACCATCTCAGGCGTTCGGTAGATGGCCGCCTTATCCGTGTGCGCCGCATCCAGGGGGCGGCTACATCCAACTATCTGAGTGTCAACCACGGCAACTCTGTTATCCTTGTATGCGACGATATCTGGTTTTCGGAGGCCATGTGACGTATAGATGTGGCGTTCTCTTTGCACGAACCATCCTTTGGACCGAAGACATTTTGAGATCTATATGGAGGCACCGTCGTGCCGACGGTGACAGGCTGCGTTGGTAACCGGGCAATGTTGAACTGCGTGCGTAAGAGTCTCAGTCGCTGAACAACCATGGTGCCAGCCACGATCCTCGTTGGGGCGGCCTCTTGCCGCCCTAGACCTCGTGGGGATGGCATTGATTCGTAATTTAACGAGGTCGATAAAATCCCGACCAGTAAGCAGGTTTCTTCCATCAACCACCCAAGAGTGGACACTAGGGACAGCTGCCGCCTCACGAAGGCCTCTCCCGTCGAAGGCCTCATGCAGCCTTGCAGACCAAAATTTCTGCACCAAGAGTGATGTTGTCAAAGACCAGGATCCCCATGTCACCGCCCGACGGGCCCAGGATATGTCGGAACGCAGAGTAGGCGTTCGACTCGCTTCCACCGCTACCAGCCACTCCGAACGGCTCAACGTCTCCAACCTCGCCAGACGCAGACGGGGAATCTGGGTAATGAGTGCTGGAACCCCTAAGCCTCCATCAGAAGGGGCGGCGTGATAGTATGGCACAGGTACGTCTTGCGGGAGTCGCAGCCATCTTCTCACTGAAGCTCGGACTAATATGTCCAATTCCTGTAAGAGCCCCATGGAACATCCGCCCAGGATCAAGTAGTGGTGAAGTCTTGGAATAACCACGGTACGAAGAATTGCCATCCTTTGCTGAGGTTTTAGGGCAGCTTTGGTCAATTTAGCAAGCATGCTTCGCAGCTGGTCTTGGGGAGGAGGAGGTTTGGGACCCGTGGTGTCAAAGGTGACGCCCAAATACTTCCATAGAGTCACTGTGTGTGACGATGGTATAGGCTCCCCCTGAACAGTGAAAAGTGTGGGTTTTACAACCACTTTCTTATCCTTGCCAGAGGGTACCAGCGACAAGGTGCGACATTTAGCAATGTTAAATTTCAGGCCTCGCGGCCGGAGGTAGTCGTCTGCTATATTGAGTAGCTGTTGGAGACCAGTCTTGGACGACGCAAATAGCAGAAGGTCGTCCGCAAAGGCCATACAATTCACAGTCACATTGCCCAGTTGAGCCCCAAGGTATCCGGGCAGCGCATTGAGCAGGCCATCAAGTACAAAGTTAAATAAAGGAGGGCTAAGAGGGTCACCCTGGCGAACCCCTCTTGAAGGAGTAACCGTTTTTCTACAACCTCCCATAGCCAAAGTGGTTGTGGAGTGCTCATATAGCCTTTCAAGATAAGCAGTGAGCCTACCCGGCACCCCCGATCTTCTGGCAGCTCCAAGCACTGCCCCGAAGGAAACAGAATCAAATGCCTTCCGTAAATCCAAGGCCGCAGCATACACAGGCCGACAACGTCGTCGTGCTTCTACCAGGATCGCCTTCAGTGTAAACACATTCTCTGCACATCCATCAGCTTGGATAAAGGCTCTCTGGTGAGGATGGAAGGGGCATGCTCTCGTGATACGGGCTGCGAGGACACGATGATATGTGCGCAACAAGATAGAAGGTATAGCAATTGGCCGGTACTGGTCAGGACCTGTAGGCTCCATGGTCTTCGGCAAAAATACAGTGCGGGCCTCCTTGAGAAAGTTGGGGACATCTCCCACCAGCAGAAATATATTAAATACAATGGCCAAGATCCGTACATCGGTGGCCTTGAGGTCATCCTGGGAGATACCATCGGGACCCACTGCCGAAGAAGCCGTTGGAAGACGCCACTGAAGTTAGCCGAAGGGACTTCGTCCGGACACCGAGTACCATTGGGGAATGGTCGCTCCGGTCTGCTCTACCACTACCTCATGCCCTCTAGCAGGCTTCACCTGTCTGCTTTGGTCGTACTCGAAAGCAGATTATTCTTACTTCCGTCTATCACTCGACTTTGAATGGACTGTATTTCAAACACATGGTGGGTATTATACTTGGTCGTCCTTTGTGGCATTTAGCTAGGAAAACCTTTTATTGCACTCTTAAGTACTACCAGTACAAGGGAAGAGGAACCCTGAAAGAATCCACACAGATGGACAAAAAACCCAACTGTACCACCCAAAGCAGCGCGACACAACACCGCGGCAAAATAATGCGCGTCAGGTACCTGCGCGAGACGACAACGCGACATAATAACCGCGACACCGCGACACCGCGCGACATAACACAGAGTGGAATGCACAATTGAGGAACAGCATTCAATAAACACTCAATAACAAACAAGGCACTCAGTGCTCTCTACGGAATCTACACACAGCAGTCGTTCGATTGAAAATCCTAAAACACCGCAGACCACCTTGCAAACACCTCACAGTCATCAGCTTCAGATCTTGCCTCGACAACCCTAGGTCTAAGAGACCAACCGCACTGGTCTTCGCCCACACCCCACAGTAATTTAACGTCACGGACATCACTCTGGGAGGTTCTGCACGGTCGCCTTTCACTATGTCCAGCACAGGGGGCACATCATAGTCTCTCACTTTACTTGCATGTGCAAGTTCCAGGGGTAGTCCACACCCAACCACCTGCGCGTCTATCACCACAGTGGCTTGTTCCTTGTAAGAAACTCTAGAAAGGAGGTTCTTTCTGCTTGACTCTAGAAAGGAGGTTCTTCTTACTTCCGCCTATCACTCGACTTTGAATGGATTCTATATCAAACACGGTGGGTATGATACTTGGTCGTCCTTTGTGGCATTTAGTTACCGAAAGCAGATTATTCTTACTTCCGCCTATCACTCGACTTTGAATGGATTGTATTTCAAACACATGGTGGGTGTTATACTTGGTCGTCCTTTGTGACATTTAGGTATGTCTGTCAGGCATGGAGTGCCCCTACTCGCGGTACAGGTCCACCGAATGACACCCCCGCCTTCTTTCGCACACTTGTTGTTCTCGGCAGTACTCGCCTGACATAGCCGGGACCCCTCACAGGAGATAACTCCAAGAGAGGACCCAGCTCTTCCGAGAGACGTCCTGGGTCCTGGCCTGAGTCCGTACCAGCCCCATACACCACTCCACTCGATGGGTCGCACCGAGAGGTCGCCACACCTCCCAGTACCCCTCTGCCTCCAAAAGCTGGATTACAGGAGGCCGCTAAGCCTCCTAGCCTCCCTGAGGGCCCATGGATCGAGACATAGTAGGCTAATCTGTGCCTCTCCCCTGCGAGATCCTGATGAACTGCGACCCAGCACCCGTGACCGGGACAGGGTTTTACCCCCAAAGCTGCTGCCACAGGAGGCCGCCACACCTCCCGGTCATCGTGTCTTGCACCGTAGCCCCCGGCTCCCAAGAAGCTGGGTTACACGCACCCGCCACGGAACTTAGCCAATGGGGCGTTCGGATCAACACCGGTACCGCCGGGAACCCCACCGTTAGAGACGTGCAGGAACTCGAACAACAGACCCACGGACCATTGACGTTTCCTTACCCTCCATCGGCGGTGCTGTGGCCCCGTCACCTGACGGGGATTGTACAAGAAGGGTTTGGTCAGACACAGCACAACATTTCGGCCGCGGGGGAGCCACTCCCGCTTCGTAGATTCGCACCCCAGTTGCCCCTTTAGCCGCCAAAGGCGTTGCCCGGGTCCTACCACGTGGAGGCGGGGTTGGGGTGCCAGGACAGACCGTTTCCGATGCTCAACTAGAGCTCTGCCCTACGAGCCCTCTGACTCCTCAGAGGACCCGAGGACCCAGAGGAAAGCAGATTATTCTTACATCCGCCTATCACTCGACTTTGAATGGATTGTATTTCGAACACGTGGTGGGTATTATACTTGGTCGTCCTTTGTGGCATTTAGCTATCGAAAGCAGATTATTCTTACATCCGCCTATCACTCGACTTTGAATGGATTGTATTTCAAACGCATGGTGGGTATTATAGTTGGTCGTCCTTTGTGTCATTTAGCTACCGAAAGCAGATTATTCTTACTTCCGCCTATCACTCGACTTTGAATGGATTGTATTTCGAACACGTGGTGGGTATTATACTTGGTCGTCCTTTGTGGCATTTAGCTACCGAAAGCAGATTATTCTTACTTCCGCCTATCACTCATCGTCGAATTGATTGTATTTCAAACACATGGTATGTATTATACTTGGTCGTCCTTTGTGGCATTTAGCTATTAACTTTTTATTGCAGAAATATACAATAAATTATTTGCTTTTTTTTGGGAAAAGCTAAAAACCCTTACACTCGTCCGGTTGACCTGAAGAAAAACTTAAAACAGTACAGCGACCCAAGGCACACAAATAAGCACAGAAGGGCCAGACACCGAGGGGAGAGACCCAGGTCCTTTAATATTGTGCTGGCCCTTCTTTCCATACAACCACGTTCCGAGAAAGTTATGGGAACATGTAACACCCTCGAAGCTGCCGTTAGTTCAATAATCTTGCCGTCGAACCCAGAAATGGAGTACTTTAAAATTTTGTCACGTGAAAATACACTCAAGGGTCTGAATTCACCTCTTATTTGTACGTCCATTATGTATGCGATGCCATCTTTGCAAACAACTAAATCTGGCTTATATACGTTCTCCTGGATGAGTATCCTTGGTTCCTTTAACACAGTGGCACCAATACCAGCTAACCAATTCTGTAATTTATGTACAATAATATCATGACGCTTCATGCGTGCACCATGCGTTTTGGGACAGCTTTGTATTACATGTGCTATGGTCTCTGAATAATGGCATCCAGCACTACACCTGTTGATTTTAAAACGGGCTCGTGCACATCTCACCCGTGTTGGGAGGGCGTGAATACGATGTTTTATGAGATTCACCCACTCGGCCGCCGACAAAAAGGCTGGAGGGTCCCTGATCCAAAAGGCTGACGGGAACGACCACATCTCCTCCAGGCCTCGTCCATCAGTAGTGCCGAGTAGGTGGATTCTCCAGTAGTTTTGCTGAGCTAACTTCGATGTCAGATCATGACTGCCGACCTGTAAATGATGTATAATCCTATTACATACTTTTACAATAAAGAGAGATGCTGCAAGAGCCATCAGATAGGGGTCATCTGTTTTATTCTGGATGGCCTGAAGACGGGATAGCCGTATCCTCAGTAGACAATATTCTAAGCACGGAATGCCCAAACCACCATCAGCCATCTTCGTATACAGGAATGCATTGGGGGCATGGTGAGGCAGATGAATAAATTCCCTGACACATTTACGGACCAGCTGGTCATATTTCTGAATCATCGGGATGTTGATGTCGGAGACTGACCAATCATGGGTTAACCTAGGCAGGGAATAGTATAGCAGGATTACCATTTTCTGATGAGGTTTTAGCGGACTATTGCGCAGGGCCAAAATGTCTTCTCTTGCTGAATCTAGACAAGGGGAAACTCGCCCGAAGGAATCAACCCAAACACCTAGATATTTAAATCTTTCTGCAATTGTGAGCACCGGAATATGGTCACCTCCCACCAAATATTGATGTGCTGTTACCGCAACTAATTTTTGTTTGCCGGAAGGGGTAAGGGTTAGGGAGGCACATTTCCCAACATTGATTTCCAAACCATTCGTTCCGGCAAACAGCGTGAACTGATCGAGAAGACGCTGAAGGCCAACCGGGGTTTCGGCTAAGAGGATAACGTCATCAGCAAAAGCCAATGCGTTTAACCGTTGCCCTTGGATATCGGGCCCGATGTGTTCCGGAAGTGCAGCCAGAAAACTGTCAAGTATAAGGTTAAAAAATAGGGGAGAAAGGGGATCGCCCTGCCTCACTCCTTTAGCTGGCCTAACAGTCTTAGTGGAACTCGTAAACTCCAAGGTAACAGAACTGTTCTCATAAAAGTTTTGAATGTACTTCCTCACTAGCGGGTCAACACCACGTAGTTCTAAAGCCTTAAAGATGGCGGAAAAAGGAACCCAGTCAAATGCCCGTCTAAGGTCTACTGATACAAGAGCCAGGCTACGACATCTTTTTCTGGCTTCCTTCAACATTGTTCGGAGTAAGGTTAGGTTTTCAAAAGCGCCATCAGTGGGCCTAAAAGCTCTCTGAACCATGTGTAACTTAATAGAACTCCTGAGCTGATGGTCAATAATTTTATGGAAAACGCGGAGGGCAACTGGCGCAATTGTTATCGGGCGGAAGTCTTCCGGAATTGTACTTATCTTTGTTTTAGGAATAAAGATGGTCTTGTCTCCGGTTAGAAAGGGGGGGAGATGACCTATCCACAACAGCAAATTGTAAATGGCGGCAAGGTCTTCTGCCGGAACACTTTTTAGGGCATCACAGGTCGTACCATCCGGGCCAGGGGCAGACTTCATTCCCACCAAAGCTCTACGGACATCGTCGGTGGTGATGACTTCGAACTGTAGGATCTCGCCAGGGCTCCGAGTATCCAGGCCGGTGAAGTCGTCGGAAGCTGTGGCAAATATCCGAGACCAGAAGTTCAGGACCTCCTCAGGCTTGCCATTGCTTAGGTTATTCCCATCAAATATTTTCGAAGCCAGTTTCCGCTTGTTTCTGTGGAAAAGGTGTTGGGCATAGAGACGTCGTCGAAGAGTTCTTTTTGAAGGTCCCCGAAGCTGCTGGGTAGTATGGTGACGACGCTTCGGATCTTGGGGACGCTGCTGGGGACGCTGCTGGCGGCCATTGGGCTGTGAAGCCATTGTCTGGAACCAGCGATCTAAATTGGCAAAGGAGAAATCCCCCTGCAAAAATGTCTTGATAATGTTCTGTAAAGCAGGATTACGCCCGGGACCACGATTCTGGCAGTGCGACATCAGGGCGTCGAATATCCTTTCCTTTAGTCCTTGAGCTTCAATGTTAGGACGGATCTGGGATTGGTCTACCAAAGGATTTACTGCAGAACTATCATGATAGGGAGAGGTCATAGAGGAAGGCATAAGTCGGACATGTTCCTCAATATGGTGAATTAGCGAGAGATCGTTGTCAGTCAGATCACCATGATCATTCTCAACCCTCGGGGATTCTTGACCATCAACCATCTCTCCCACTGGTACGTTCTCCGTCTCATTTAGCACACTGGTCATTTGGAGAGAGGCTTGGTTCTGACCAGAAGATGAAGCAATATCGGGAGGGGGAGAAATGTTGGCCACGTATCTTTCCTGTGCCTCTTTCACTAATATTTTATAGTCCGGTTGCTTCCTTCTGTTTTTGATCTGCTCGACCGTGCGATTGGCCTCATATTTCTCTAGATCTATGTTAATAAATCGGACAGCGTGAACTTCAACCAAGTCTACCTCTTTTTCCGCCATCAATATAAGCTCTTCACGGGTCCACTGAACATTGGATCGAGCGGTGTTGGCTCTTTGATTGTAAAGGATAGGGTCGCACTTCCTAAGATGCAGTCCTAGGCCCTTTTTCTTAGAAGATTTTCCGCAATTAGGACATCCGGCCAATCCCTCAGAACCTGTCGCCTGACAGGCTGCCATGATAAGTAAGACACTCAGTACCTGAGGGAGCATTAGTATTTAAATAGTGGACCAAAGTCCCCAGCGAGTCCCGAGGGATGCCTCGGGGATACAATGGTCTGAAGATAAACAAGGAACAATGCGCCCTAGTCAAAAGGGGAAAACGCACCAGTGCACATTGTCAACACACAACATAATCTTACACTACAACATATAACACTAGGAAATATGCTACTACTACTAGCACACAGCTCGACGGTGGTCATAAGGAAGAGGTAAGATTGTAACCAACCTGTGAAGGAGCAGTATTAGTACCACGCCAGACAGCCCCGTCGAGCTGTGTGAAGGGAGGCAGCAGGTACAGGTCTTTATAAAGAGTTATTCCGGCTCCTGATTCGTTAATCCGACAGCCAATGAGCAAGAAGATCGCAGCGACCTCTAGGCACAGTAGCGCCACCACAGGGACCACCTCAAGCCCTCTTGCGGCAATTCCTTGAAGCTCTAATTAATCCGTGGCGAGCTCTCAGGTGTCTTTTCAACAGAATTGATCGACTGGGACATCCAAAGGGACGAGGAGTTAAAGGGTGCAGCCACTGGAGGTTTAGCCTACTGTAGCAATGTGGACTCCGCTATATTGGATGCGGGACATCGCATACGGGGATCTAACAAAACGTAGGGGGCACTAGCCCCAGTCCAGTATCACCCGTAGTCCTAGCAAACACGTCCAGCGCCGCAACACCGCATCCGTAGAACCGTCGCACTCCTCGACCTCCCGGTAGGCCCAGCAGCACCTGGTAGACTGGGCAAGAATCGTAGAGAGCAGGAACAGGGCAGCATCCAGGTCCCAGGCAGCGATCTGTGAGGGAGCAGTATTAGCACCACGCCAGACAGCCCCGTCGATCTGTGAAAGCAGATTATTCTTACTTCCGCCTATCACTCGACTTCGAATGGATTGTATTTCAAACACATGGTGGGTATTATACTTGGTCGTCCTTTGTGGCATTTGGCTATGTATGTCTGGCTCGGAGCGCCCCCTATCGCAGTACAGGACCACCGGGAGACACCCCTTGCCATCTTTCGCACACTTGATGACTCGGCAGTGCTCGCCGTACATAGCCGAGACCCCCCAACAGAGATAAACCCTGAGAGAGGCCCCAGCTGGCCGAGATACGTGCCTGGCTCCGGCCCACCACCGGCTAGCGCCCTCGCACCACACCACTCGACTGATAGCGCCGGGGGTTGCCAAAGCCCCCCGCACCCCTCTGCTTCCAGGCTGGATTACAGGAGGACGCCACCCCTCCTAGCCTCCCTGAGGGCCCCTGTGGAACGGGGAAGGGGACGGAAAAACTTTCCCCTCACCACAAAGCGGTCCCGGTGAACTTAAACCCAGCAAAAGGAAACAGGGTTTTACCCCTACGGCTGCTGCTACAAGAGGCCGCCACACCTCCCGGTATTCGTGTCTTGCAGGCTAGGTTCCGGCCCCCATGAAGCTGGGTTACAACCACATGCCACGGAAGTTAGCCACAGGAACTGTGCCCGAACTCCGGGTACCACCAGGGATTGCCGCCGTTGGCGACGTGAAAGGACACCAGTGATGAACACTAAAAGAACCCATCACGTTTCCTATCTCCCGGCAGGGAGATGCTGCGAGGCAGGTTGCCTGACGGCCTCCAGATGGTTCCACCCCCTATCCGACTTCAGGCCATTGTGGAAAGAGCAAACCAGAAATGGGTAGCACAAGGATATACCCCGTACTCCTCAGCCTCCAAATGTGCTGGATTATAGGAGGGTAGCAATACCTCCCGGCCTCATCCGAGGGCCCCAAAGAGACCTCGACCAACCTTTCCCCGGTTTGCGGATAAATTCATAGGCACCGTTACAGGAGGCTGCCATGACATCGGACGAACCGAGACCTCCCAGTACTTGTGTTACGCAGGCTAGGTCCCGGCTCCCAAGAAGCTGGGTTACGACCGCGCGCCACAGAAGTTAGCCAAAGGGACTTTGCCTGGGCGCCGAGTACCATTGGGGAATAGCCACTCCGGTATATACTGTACCACGGCCTTTCGTCATCCTGGAGGCTTCCCCAGTGTGGGTCATCCCATAGGGTGCGCAGCATCGTGGGGCAGCTACCTCCCACTGCTAAATTCGCCTCCCAGAGCCCCTTTAGCCGGCCAGGGCGTAATGCCTCTGTGCGTTGCCCAGGTCCTACCACGAGGAGGCGGGGTTGGTTGGCCAGGACAGTCCGTTTCCGAAGCTCACCTAGAGCTCTGCCCTATAACGAGCCCTCGGACTCCTCCGAGGACCCAGGACCCCTTTGTGGCATTTGTGGCATTTAGCTTTTTTTAAATAGATTCCCTCTTACCCAGGAAGAGGTACCTTACCCTACCCTAAATCCCCGTCCCCTACACAACACTAGCCCTCTTCAGCCATTGCTAACAACGGACGTGATGTGGCCGAACAGACGATAAGCCCTGACGCCCCCCTGCAAAGCTATAATAGAACTTATTACAATGTCATTTCTAGTTAACCCCATATCGAGGAGTCGCTGTGCGCTCTGGGCTGCCCAGATGCCTTTGTAGGACATAGTGACACTACTAAACGTAATCTCCTCTGTCGCCCCGGAGTCTTGGATCTGTCGACGAATCTCTTCACGGTCGTATTTCGATACTTTGTGTCCGTGGGCGAGGCCGAGGTCAATTCCAGAGCCCACGACCTGAGCATCTAGCACGGTGACATTGCTTCCCTTTCGTGCCACTATGTCGGGTTTGAGAAAGCCTTCGGGTACTTGATACTTGGGTTCGACTGACACAGACCAACCCCTCTGGGTCAGGCGACGGGTTATGTACTCCACGATGTTGTTATGCCGACGGCAGCGTGCCCGGTGCGTACGGTGACACTGTTGGAGAATGTGTGCGAGGGTCTCATGGCTGTTGCACCCAGCTCTGCATTGTCGCTCACCGTCTCTACTCCTTCGGGATCTCGTTAGGCAGGGCAGAGCGTTAATCCGCAGTTTAATAATATCAACGAACTGGTGTTCTTGTAAGAGTTTTGTGCCCTCCTGGACCCATCTGTGGGCATAGGGCACCTGAAAGGCCTCGTGGAGGGGGCGCCCGTCGTTTGTGGCATATAGTTTCCGCGCCCAATATTTTCCGACGGCTTCCTTGGTTCGAAGAGGTCTGGTCCCTTCGCAGGAGGATGCCTTCGTTATTATATCTTTGGCGAAGATGGACTTCATTGCCTCGATTACAACAGGATTGTCCGACAGCTCCATTCTTTTGAAACGATGCAGTTGAATTGCCGGAACCGCTGTACGGAGCGAGGGAATGCCAAGTCCGCCTCTTTTCGCCGAGGTGTGATAGTAAGCACAAGGAATGTCATGCGGCAAGTGGAGCCAGCCCCTTGCCGCGCTTCTCGTTTGGTTGTCTAACTTCTTAAGCAATGTAATACTCCAACGCCCTAAGATCAGCCGGTGGTAAAGTCTTGGGACAATGTAGTAGCGCAAAGCTACCATCTTTTGCTGGGGTTTTAGTGGTGCAGCGGATATTCTCTTGATCCATCCCGTTATGTCCTCGGTGGCGGGCATTGCACGGCCCTGCGGAGTGAACAAAATGCCTAAGTACTTCCAAATGCGGTTCGTACCGCCAGTAGGCAACTGAGATCCATTCAAGTGAAAGACGCATTCTTCGTCGACCTTTATTCTTTTCTGCTTCCCGGAAGCCACCAGGGAGATGGTGATGGATTTTCCTTGGTTTATGGAAAGGCCTCGATGTTGAAGAAAGTCCGAGAACGCAGAGAGGCGGTCTTGTAGGCCTCCGGGGTCGATGCAAACATCACGACGTCGTCTGCAAAGGCCATCATATCCAAGTTGGCGTCGCCTATCGTAAACCCTATATTGGGGTCGACCCGCCGGAGGAACTTGTCAAGCATTAAATTGAAGAGGACAGGGGAGAAGGGATCCCCTGTCGAACTCCTGTGGTGGGATGAACAACCTTCTCTTGTCCTTGGAAAGTTAGTATGGTCGGGACGTCGGCATATAGGTCGGAGAGGTAGGGGATAAATTCTTCGTCCAGACCGGCAGTCCTGGCTCCGTGGATGATGGCATTGGTCAACACCTTGTCGAAGGCTTTAGAGATGTCCAGAGTAGCCAAATAAAGAGACTTGCATCTCTTTCTGGCTTCGGCTAGAGCAGTGCTCAAAAGGAGGACGTTTTCGCCGCAGCCGTCGACGGGTAGAAAGGCGCGCTGACGATAATTGAAGTTGGCGAAACAAAGAATTCTTTTAGCTAAGATCCTGTGGTATAGTCGTAAAAGTACGGAGGTAACGGTGATAGGTCTGTAGTCTCCTGGGCTCGCTGCGTCGGGCTTCTTTCTAATGTATATTGTCCTCGCGTTTCGCAGGGTAGTTGGCACACGTTTCAGGATCAGCAGGAGATTGAGAAGTACGCGTAGAATGGTCGACGGCACCTTCCTTAAGTTCCTCGAAGTAAAATTATCGGGTCCTGCCGAAGAATGAATCGGAGGCAGGCAGTTCTTGATGTCTTGCGCCGTAATTATATACATGGGATTGACGGTCGGCTGCTGTGTCTGGTTGCCGATTAAGTTTCCAGAAGAGGTACTTGACGACATCACCTTCTCCAAGGAGTCTAGAAAGTCCGCCGCATCAAGGACTGCAGGCGAACCGTAACCATCCAAGATGCGGCGGACACAATCGCTCTGTCTTGATTTGAACAGGACCTGCGTCTGAGCGTAGAGGGCCTTTTTCCTCTTGCGGTTGCTAATAGGTCGGTCCCTTCTGCCTTGGTTTCTCATGGGACGGTTGTTCGATGTAGATGGCTTGTCTGCAACGAAGACATCTCGTAGATAGGCGTTTAAGGTCTCGGCGATGTCAACACCCAGTAGTGCTTGTCTTGCATATAAAACAATCTGGGGCCTTGAAAGGTATCCGGCGGAGCTCTGCTGACCAGATTCTGCAATTCTCGCAGGATTGCGATGTGCCTTGGAGACTCGCGCTCAGTCCGGGTTTGTACTTGGTTTGCGTTGGCTAGTGCTGAGGCTTCTAGAAGGAAGGGATTTGTGCCGGTTGGCGTTGGCTCTGACAGCTGGGGCTGCACAGGGGGACTGCTTGAGGCTGCGTCTGGGGTGTGATGACTGTTTCTCGCCTCCCGGATCTCATCAACCAGAGCCCTATATTGCCGATCTTTTCTGTGGGATTTGATCTCGTCAAGTGTACGCCCAGGAAAGAGCTTTTGCAGCTCTATATTAATATACCTGGGGGGATTATCACTCTCAGTGATAGTGACTTCGGCTGATGCCAAGCGGTAAGCCTCCTCAGCGCTCCAACGCGGTCTGGTTCTCTCAGTACTGGTACCTTTATTGTGTTCTGTAGGATGGGCCAGCCGCCTGTGCTGGCCTAGTCCATTCCTCGTACGGAAGGTGCGGGCAGAAATATCACATGGCCAGGGCAAAGTCTCTCTGTCGGAGTCCTCGACCAACTCATCATGCGGATAATTTGGCGTCGCTGCATTTGTAGAGTCCTGGTTGAGTAAGGTTTCAGGATTTCTCTGTGGATCATGCTTCTTTAAGGCCGTCTGGATTCTCAGTTCTTTTTGAGTCGAAAAGCTCTTACCACAAGAGCAAGAGAAGGCTTGGGGCATATCCGTTCCTTCGACAAGCCGTGATTGTGGTCGGGGGCACGTGTTCTCACTAGGACCGCCAGCCACTCGGCTCGAGCTTCCTCTTTTTTGCGTTTCGATACTTGCGCAGCCTCCGCGGAGCCTGGGGTGGGTCAGAGCTCCGTCAGTTCCCTGCCCCGCCAAGGCGGTACCAGGGGTAACAGGTAGCACCACGAGAAGGTGGAGTTGACCACTTCCGTGCGAGAGGCTATGTATTGCGCATCACACGGCTTGCAGCAGCGGGATCGTATGACTACAACCGTCAGCACGAGCCGGCAGCGCCCAATACACTGGGTGACAGATCGCCGTAACGCAATCCCGCTAAGGCCGACAGGCACCTCAGGGCCCTTCCTTATTCCTCCACACCAGCCCCCTAGTCGCTGGATGACAGGGTGAAGCCACTCATCCCCAGCTGTAACGCAGAGGTCGTCACCTCCCTCTGCCGGGCCTCCATGTTGCTGGATAACAGGGGGAAGCCACTCGCCCCCAGTCCATGGTGAGAGGTTACAGAAAGAGAGTCATAGTTACTCCCGCCGTTTACGCGTGGCATTTAGCGGCCGTGGCGTTTTCGTGGCATTTAGCTACCGAAAGCAGATTATTCTTACTTCCGCCTCTCACTCCACTTCGAATGGATTGTATTTCAAACACATGGTGGGTATTATACTTGGTCGTCCCTTGTGGCATTTAGCTATGTCTGTCTGGCGCGGAGTGCCCCCACCCGCAGTACAGGACCACCGGGAGACACCCCTTGCCATCTTTCGCACACTTGATGACTCGGCAGTGCTCGCCGACATAGCCGAGACCCCCCAACAGAGATAAACCCTGAGAGAGGCCCCAGCTGGCCGAGATACGTGCCTGGCTCCGGCCCACCACCGGCTAGAGCCCTCGGACCACACCACTTGACGGATAGCGCCGGGGGTTGCCAAAGCCCTCCGCACCCCCATGATTCCAGGCTGGATTACAGGAGGACGCCACCCCTCCTAGCCTCCCTGAGGGCCCCTGTGGAACAGGGAAGGGGACGGAAAAACTTTCCCTTACCACAAAGCGGTCCCGGTGAACTTAAACCCAGCAGAAGGAAACAGGGTTTTACCCCTACGGCTGCTGCCACAAGAGGTCGCCACACCTCCCGGTATTCGTGTCTTGCAGGCTAGGTTCCGGCCCCCAGGAAGCTGGGTTACAACCACGGAAGTTAGCCACAGGAACTGTGCGCGAACACCGGGTACCACCAGGGATTGCCGCCGTTGGCGACGTGAAAGGACACCAGTGATGAACACTAAAACCAACTGGAGCGGTGCTTAGTTGTTTTGCGGATGCCCTTGATTCTCTCAAGGGTACGCTGAGGGAAGGCATCAACGAGGCCCATGTTGATAAAGCGGGAGCCCGCCAGGGGGAGCTCGGCCTCTTTGAAGGCAAGAAGTTGCAGCTCCTCTTCACTCCAACGCGGGCGTGTCCTCGTGGTGTCGACAGCCAGATCCGCCTCCAGGGGGTGGGTGCGCCGCATGTGCTGCCCTAGACCGTTGGCCGTCCGAAAAACCCTAAGGCATCGTGGTACAAGACACTGGTGCTCCGTGGCTCCTGGGAGTCGCATGTCGTTCGACGCCCTGGCACTTGAAGAAGAAGGGGCATCCTCTGCTGCTGGTAGACTTCCTGATGAAGAGGGAAGCGCCAAATCCATTCCGGGGTGGCCCCCTTGCAACGAGGCACAACGTCGACCACAAATAGAACAAATGAAGAAGATCACTGAGTTAGTTCCGTGATCTGCACTTGGATCAAGCATAGTATTAGTAGGAGGGGACACCTGTCCCACTAGAGGCTGGTCAGGTTCAGCTCGAACCTACCTGCGGTGGGTAAGTCTTGTATGCTGCGCCAGACCGCGCTCAGTCCTGAAAGATCTCTCTCCTTGGGTGAGGGTGACCTCCTTTGTATAAGTAACAGAGCTAACCACAGCGGAGAGTGCGGAATCGTTTTAGTCTGAAACGCTATAAGGCGTGACAGCCTAATACGGGGGACAGAAAGTTCAAAGCAAGGTATCCCCCTGAGGAAATGGGGCCGTATAAGAAGGAGTTGGGGACATCGTGAGGAAGATGGAGAAAATGTCTCACAAGTGACCGGATGATGCGATCGCTGATTTGGAGCAAGATGACACTCGGCTCTGCGACCGTCGAATCGTACACCAACCTGGGTAGAAGATGGTAAAAGAGCATGACTAATTTCTGGTGAGGTTTCAGAGGACTCCTGCGGAGAGTCTCCAGTTGGCCAGAAATATCAGTGATCTGGGGCTTAACACGCCCAAAACTGTCAATCGAGACCCCGAGATAAACCAGCGGATCATTTACCGTAAGGGCCGACAGGGTATCAGCGCCAACCATGTAGGCGTTATCAGTTACCTTAACTAACTTCTGTCGCCCAGAAGGTAACAGGGTGAGGGTAAAAGACTTACTGGCATTTATCTCGAGGCCCCTAGCTCCCACAAACAGCGTGAAATGGTCAAGGAGGGATTGCAAACCAGCAGGAGACTCCGCTAGAGCTGCTACACGCCGACCGCCCAAGTCACAGCCTATCTGAGGGGGAAGATCAGCCAGGAAGGCGTCTCAGACCAAATTGAACAGTAGGGGCGATAATGCGTCCCCCTGCCGAACCCCGCGACGAGGGATGACCGTACCAGAAGCAGGCCCAACTTCAAGGCTGTCCGAACTTGAACTGTAATAGAATGTAATGTATTCAATAAGAACCGGATCAGCACCAGCGGAACGGAGAGCCTGGAGGATGACCGGGATGGGGATGCTGTCGAAGGCTCTCCTGAGGTCAATCGTAGCTGCCGACAGCCCCCGACACCTGCGCCTGGCAGTTTTAAGAAGATGCCTCAAGATGGAAATATTCTCGATGGTGCCATCCGTAGGCCTAAAGGCTCTCTGGTTCTCCTGTAGGGATAGAAAAGAACGTAGGCGTCAATCCAGCAATCTGTGAAAGATACTTACGAGAATCGATGTAATCGAAATCGGACGGAATTCGTTGGACATGTGACTGGCCTCCTTTTTAGGTAAAAAGTCCGTACGGGCCATAAGGAGGCAAGGAGGGAGGCGCCTCAGCCAAAAGCAAATTAAGGAATGCTGCCTAGGCATCAGAAGGGAACTTTTTCATTGTCTCGAGAGTGATACCATCGTAACCGGGGCAAGATGCATTACGCCTGAGACAATTAGACACCTCATCAGATGAAAAGGGTGTCAGCCCATGGGTACGCTCAGGGGCTCTGCCCTCCTCAAACAAGGCCACCTCCGGGCACTCAGTAAAGATCCCAGACCAAAATTTGAGAATGTCCTCAGGGTCCCCGGTGCTGCACTTCTCACCATCAAATAAGCGGGCGGCCAGTTTCTTCTTGTTCCGATTGAAGAGCCTTTGGTATTCTGCGTACCGCCGACGTCTTGCCCTCCGATTTGAGATGGGTACCTCCGGAAGACGAGCAGAGCCTGGACGAGCCCTAGAGGAGTGGACTGAAGAAAGACCTACTACCCAACAATCAAGATCAGCAAGCCCCAGGTGCCCCCGCAGGGCCCGGGATACAATTCTCTGTAATTCCTTAACCTCAGGGATTTCAGATGGCTGGTCACAAAAGGCCGACAACGAGATTTCCAGCATACGAAGACAGGATAAGGTAGGCGGTGTCTGAAACGGGGGGATGGTTAGGAGCTTCCTCCACAACCCTAGCAAGCTCTTGCGCCAACAGCTCCGTTTCCACCTCATCCAAAATAGTCTTGTAAGCGGTGGTTTTCCTTTTATAACGAATCTGTTCAACAGTGCAGGACGGGAAGCTCTCAGCTAGGGCTACGTTTATGAAGGTGGGGTTGCTCTCCCGGAGCTCAAGCTCCCTAGTGGCCAAAAGGACCAGTTCTTCTCTACTTCAGACATAGTTTGAGCGCTGGAGATTTACACGTTCATTCGCGAGATGGGGAGCACACTTCTTAAGATGAAGGGTCAGACCCCATTTTTTATAGACGTTACCACAGTTAGGACAACCTTCCATGGGCCTCGGGACCTGTCGCCTGACAGGATGAAAGCTTAATAGTCAAACTACTTCCCGAGGGTAAAAATTACTACAGGGACCAAAACTCTAGTATGCAAGATACCACAGAGTACAATGGTCGAACTACAATATAAATACAACACTCAGGAAAAAAAGGGCACTTGAGTAAAATACCCACCAAAAATACACAGCTCGACGGGAGAGAAGGGTAAGATAGAAACCATACCAACCTCTAAAAACAGGAAGATAAGTCCGTGCACTCCTATCGACCCCCGTCGAGCTGTGGGGGACACTGGCATGAGGAGAAGCGTATATAAGCCGATGAGACGCCCCGATTGGCCGAGAGCTGGTGTGTTATGGAAATAGGCTATTCTGAGCGCCCTCTGGTGTGATAGGCCGGTCGACGATATGCAGATTAATCACTGCATGCGCCTCCCCCGACTCCGCCCTCTACCGGGACCAAAGGACACCAGAAGGGGATGCCAATACTTAAAACCAGGTACACTGGATACACTGGGACTTGGGGAGATTATAATAGATAGGTAAGTAAGGACATCGTATAGTTCAAAAATAAAAAATAAAACGATGAAGCGGACTTGTCCCAGGAACCACGCTCCACTCCACGCTGAACACCACACGCCACAGAGTATTCTTACTCCCGCCTATCACTCGACTTCGAATGGATTGTATTTCAAACACATGGTGGGTATTATACTTGGTCGTCCTTTGTGGCGTTTAGCTACCGAAAGCAGATTATTCTTACTTCCGCCTATCCCTCGACTTTGAATGGATTGTATTTCAAACACATGGTGGGTATTATACTTGGTCGTCCTTTCTGGCATTTAGCTACCGAAAGCAGATTATTCTTACTCCCGCCTATCACTCGTCTTTGAATGGATTGTATTTCAAACACATAGTGGGTATTATACTTGGTCGTTCTTTGTGGCATTTAGCTTCCGAAAGCAGATTATTCTTAATTCTGTCTATCACTCGTCTTTGAATGGATTGTATTTCAAACACGTGGTGGGTATTATACATGGTCGTCCTTTCTGGCATTTAGCTACCGAAAGCAGATTATTCTTACTCCCGCCTATCACTCGTCTTTGAATGGATTGTATTTCAAACACATGGTGGGTATTATACTTGGTCGTCCTTTGTGGCATTTAGCTACCGAAAGCAGATTATTCCTACTCCCGCCTATCACTCGACTTTGAATGGATTGTATTTCAAACACGTGGTGGGTATTATACTTGGTCGTTCTTTGTGGCATTTAGCTTCCGAAAGCAGATTATTCTTACTTCCGCCTATCACTCGACTTTGAATGGATTGTATTTCAAACACATGGTGGGGATTATACTTGGTCGTCCTTTGTGGCATTTAGCTACCGAAAGCAGATTATTCTTACTCCCGCCTATCACTCGTCTTTGAATGGATTGTATTTCGAACACATAGTGGGTATTATACTTGGTCGTTCTTTGTGGCATTTAGCTTCCGAAAGCAGATTATTCTTACTTCTGTCTATCACTCGTCTTTGAATGGATTGTATTTCAAACACGTGGTGGGTATTATACATGGTCGTTCTTTGTGGCATTTAGCTTCCGAAAGCAGATTATTCTTACTTCTGTCTATCACTCGTCTTTGAATGGATTGTATTTCAAACACGTGGTGGGTATTATACATGGTCGTCCTTTCTGGCATTTAGCTAACGAAAGCAGAGTATTCTTACTTCCGCCTATCAGTGGACTTCGAATGGATTGTATTTGAAACACATGGTGGGTATTATATTTGGTCGTCCTTTGTGGCATTTCCCTCTCTAACAGGAGAGGCACTGCCCCCCTTCCCCTACAATCCACGCCACACGGCAGCAACGTCCTCTTCAGCTGTGGGATACCACCGACGTCATGTGGCCGAAGACCTTGTATGTCCTGACGCCTCCCTGTAACGCTATAACTGACATCATCTTTATATCAGTCTTTTTGAGACCCATGTCCAGAAGGACCTCAGCACTGTCTTTAGCCCATATACCTTTGAAGGATATCGTGATACTGCCTATCTGGAGGTTCCGCCGATTTGGGCGTCAAGTACCCTCACAGTGTTTCCCTTTCTGGCGATAATATCCGGCTTCAGGGTGCCATCGTGCACGGAAAACAACTTCTCCTTGGTTACCAACCACCCCGCTTCCGTAAGCTGCTTCTCCACGTACCGTACGACATTGTCGTGTCTTCTCGTGCGGGCTCCGTGCGTGCGGTGGCACACTTGAAGTATGTGGGCCAGCGTTTCGTCACTCCTGCATCCGGCACGGCACCCCCTAGGGCCTTCTCTTCCTCTCTTTGACCTGGTGAGGCACGGTAGCGCATTCACTCGAATTTTAATGGCATCAATAAATCGATGCCCCTGCATTATTCGAGTGCGCTCCTGAATCCATTGATGTGCATACGGGACCTCGCTCGCTTCACACAGAGCCTTCCCGTCGTTGGATGTATAGAGTGACTGGGCCCAGGACTTGTCTATGGCCTCTGGAGTCCGCAACTGTCTACCTCCTCGCCGCAATGCCTCCTCCGTCTTCCTCCTTATATCCGACATGAACGGAGTGCTCATGATGTCATCTATCACCGGATGCCCTGAGGTCCTCAGCGCCGCAACCCTCTTCTTCACCATCAAGGGTATGCTCCATCTTAGTGATGTAATTCCTAGACCTCCTCACCAAACAGAAGTATGGAAAAATGCTGTTGGTACATTGTGTGGTAGATGTAACCATTGCCTAACACCCGCCCGTACCAGGATATCCATCTTGTCCAAAAGTTTGGTGCTCCAGCGCCCAAGTACCAGACGATGAAAGAATCTCGGCATTAGATACCAACGCAATATTGAGACCTTTTGCTGGGTGTTCATCGGGGCTCCCTTAATCCTCTTAAGCCCTTCCTCTAGCTCATTCGTCGTCGACATCACCCGTCCATCCGGTCGGAATGTGATACCAAGGTACTTCCAGGTGTGCCGGGGGCCAAGTGCTGGCAGGTAATGGTCACCGATCTTGAAAGCAGGTTCCTCGTCTACCTTCATCCTCTTTTGACGCCCTGAAGCCACCAACGATATGGAAGCAGACTTCTCAACATTAATCTGTAGACCTCGGACTCTCATAAATTGATTTCAATGATCAAGTCTGTCTTGTAGGCCACCCGGCGTTGATGCCATCACCACGATGTCGTCAGCAAACGCCATTACATCGAGAGTGCTGTTGGCTACCCTAAATCCAATCCCATCGTTGATCTTCTTGAGGAATTCATTGATAACAAGATTAAACAATATAGGCGAGAGCGGATCTCCTTGACGCACGCCCGTTGTTGGTTTTACCAGCCTCTGCGTCCCGTTCATCTGTAATCATCTATCCTCTGTTATCGACGACCACAGCCCTGACCTCATTGCCATCACAGAAACGTGGCTGTCACAGAATATTAGAGATCACGAAATATTCGGTCAATCTTCCGCATATACTATTTATCGTACTGATCGTGTGTCAGGGAGGGGAGGCGGCGTACTTCTGGCCGTGAAGTCTAATCTGCTCTCGCATATGATTCATGTCGACAGTAACTTAGAGACGTGCTGGGTGTCACTACAATGCAGTCATCCACCTGTTCTTGTTGGTGTGTGTTACCGACCCCCCAAGGTAACCGCGAATTTGCCACCATCTTCCACAACAAAACCGCTTCGCTCATTAATCGTTTCCCACGTCACCACCTTCTCATACTCGGGGATTTCAACTATCCAAACATTGACTGGACGTCAAGTGAACCACACGGTACTAGCATCGATGATAAGAATTTGGTCGAACTGTGCCTTACCCTGAACTTAACACAGATGATCCTTTCCCCAACAAGGAATCCACCTTTTGCGCCTCACACTCTAGACCTTCTGCTGACGTCACAACCCGAAATTCTTAATAACCTGTCGATAGACGATGGCCTTTGCGATCACTGCATCATCACCGCTAGGATGACCATACCGAGAACCAATAGGTCAACCTCAGAGGTGACTTTGATGCGATGCGGAACGAACTACGCCACTTTTATGATAGATTCTCGGTGGAGTGTGTGAGTCGCACTGTAGAAGAAAACTGGTTTGCCTTCAAAACAAAGTTGCTCTCTCTAGTGGAAACTCATATACCTACCATGACTATACGTAATCGAGCCGATGCTCCTTGGTTCACTCGCACTTTACACTTGCTGCGAAAGAAAAAAACAACGCCTTTTTCATCAGGCTCGCATTCTGGGTAATCCCGTCCTGTGGAACAGCTACAGGGTGATCGCTCAGAAATACAGACGTTCCTTACGTAATGCAAGGGAAAAGTTCTACAATATCGAACTCCCCAAGATTATGTCAAATAACCCTAGAAAGTTCTGGAAAATCATAAACCCACGTTCTAATTCACAACTCCAATTGGTTGACTCTGAGGGACACCCAGTGCCAGAAGGCGACTTTGCGGATGTATTCTTCCGTCTTCTCTTCCGTCTTCACGCGTGACTGCACTAGAACTGCGCCCGCAGAACCCTCTACGCCCCCATATCCCACCATGGAGAGTATATGCGTGAGCCCGCATGGTATCGCTAAACTCATCGACTCTCTTAAGAATACCTCATCATGCGGTCTTGATAGTATAAATATCAAAGTCGTAAAACAGACCAGAGACATGTCCTCACTCTTCCTGTGATTTATCTTTCAGCAATCGTTAGAGACAGGTGACATTCCTCGTGACTGGAAGACAGGCAAAATCATTTCCATCTTTAAGGCAGGCGACCCACACACTCCATCGAATTACAGACCAGTTTCACTAACAAGCGTCCCGTCGAAACTCATAGAGCATGTCGTCTACAAACACGTGATCCAGTTCTTGGAAAACAACCAGTTCTTTTTCCACAATCATCACGGATTCCGAAAGGGTTTTTCTTGCGAAACCCAACTTGCATGGTTTACGCATCACATCAGTCTCGCTTTAGATAACAACACTGAATGCGATGCTATCTTCCTCGACCTATCAAAAGCCTTTGATAGGATATCACACTCATTACTGTTTAAAAAATTATCAGCGCTCCACTTCCACCCACTTATACTTCAATGGATTAAGAACTTCTTAACAGATCGCTCACAGACGGTATACGCTAGCAACCACTACTCTTCATGTGCGCACGTCACCTCTGGTGTCCCACAGGGTACGGTATTAGCACCTTTGTTGTTTCTAATATATATTAATGATCTCCCACAGTCAGTTTCATCGCACATTCGCCTATTTGCAGATGACTGCGTCGTCTATCGCACAGTCCATTCCACAGCTGACCATATAGCCTTACAGAGAGACTTGGACAAAATAGGCGAATGGTGCGAAACCTGGCAGATGTCGCTTAACCCCACAAAATGTAAACGTGTGATGTTTTCACGAAAACAACGATCATGTCCCACTACATATATCATAAGTGGATCACCTGTAGAAACCGTTACTAACTACAAATACCTTGGAGTGCATTTCTCATCTGATCTAACATGGAACACACACATCTCGAACATTCTTTCTAATGCAAATCGTAGTCTTGGGTATCTTCGGCGACACATTACACACTCGCACCTCCACACCTCAAACGGCTGGCATATCTCACGTTTGTCCGCCCGAAGATCGAATATGCCAGTGCCATATGGGATCCCCACCAAACGTATCTTTCGAATAATATCGAAGCCTTGCAGAATCGGGCTGCCCGGTTCTTTTTCAAACAATATTCATCTTACACCAGCGTAACCTCACTCAAGGTCCGAGCTGAGCTCACCGACCTTAAAACACATCGCACGATTCAACGGCTGTCATTATTTCACAAGTTCTATCACTCTCCCGCGCTCCGCAGTAGTTACATCCGCTCCCCTTCTTACCTTTCCTGCCGCGTTGACCATCAACATAAGGTACTACTAACTCGGTCACGTACAACATCATTCGAGGCATCCTTCTTTCAACGAACATCATCAGATTGGAATAAACTCCCACGGCATATTGCAGAACTCACGGATCATATCCAATTTACCAACGCATTAATCGCCGAGTTCACTTGACCATTGTCGCTCCATGTACACCCACACCATTGCTCTCTAACGTTGATAAATTCTTTGCTTTTCACCTTGTTATAATATTTTTCTGTCCGTTGTCTTTTTTGTTTTTTTTCTTGTTTTTTTTAGTCTATGTTCATTGTTTGATGTACAGTGCCAGTGTGTTGCATACGTGCTCACTCCCTCATGTAATGGCCTAAAGGCCCCTTGATGGACCAATAAATAATAAATAATAATAATAATAGTGTAGGGGCATCTTCGTATAATTCCCTCAGGTACGTCACGAACCGGCTGGATAGGCCTGATCTTCGAGCTGCTCGCAGGATCGCCCCTCTGGACACCCAGTCAAAGTCCTTCATTAAGTCTATTGTGGCCATATACAGGGATCTGTTTTTTCTCCTGTTCTCGGCGAGGGCTGCATTCAGCATCCATATATTCTCTGAGCAACCGTCGACGGGGACAAACGCCCTCTGGCGGTAGTTGAAGTCCACAAACGTCAGTAGCCTATGTGCCATAATGCGATGGAAAAGTCGCAATAAGACAAATGTGATAGCAATGGGACGAATGTCCTGTGGGAGAACGGCACCCGGCTTTTTAGGAACAAACACAGTTATTGCATTCCGTAGGACCGTAGGTGACCTGCCACACAAGATGAACAAGTTCATTAGCAGGCGTAACACCGTCATTGGGACAGCACGTAGAGATCTCGATGAGAAACCATCAGGTCCAGGGGCCGACGCTATAGGAGGTAAGTTCGTCTTCACATCTTGTGAGGTGATCACGTAGAAAGGATCCACTGACACGGGAATAACCTCCTCGTCCTCTTGCTGCTGTGGAGGTGGTCGAGAGGCCGTCATCACGGTTTCCCAGGAGTTGAGAAAAGAGACCTCGTCCTCGACTGCAGGCGAACCGTAACCATCGAGGACGAGTCTCGTACATTCCCCGTGTCGTTTCCGATACATTGATTGCATTCTGCGATAATTGGCCTTCGTGAGTTTTCTCTTGGACAGACCAACTTGATATTGGAGGTGGGTCACGCTAGGTCTCCCTGGGCCCTGCTCTTTAACAAAGACGTCTCGTAGGTAACTATTAAGCATGGAGGTGACATCGATTCCCATCACAGCTTGGCTGGCTATATCGTAGAGTCGATGACCCTGAAAGGAATCAGGAGGAGTGCGCCCGGCTACCCTCTCTATCTCGTCCCGAATCACCTCCATTCTCGTTTGGGGGAGTTCCCTTCCGTAGCGTACAAAGGTCTCCTCTTCATGCGACCGTACATCTTGTCGATTGTCTCCATCCGTCCCCAACGTAGAGACATTGTCTTGCATCTCACCCACCTGGTTACTCTTAGTAGCCAAGTCTTGTATCAGGGCTCTATATTGTGGGTCTCTCCGATGTCATTTAATCGCCTCAACCGTTTTGTGTGGAAAACCCCTGAAGGGCAATATTTATGAACCGTGGAGGCTTGTCCAGGCTCCTCAAGGCAATCTCTGCTGCCGCCAACCGGTAGCTTTCCTCCGGTACCCATCTGGGTCTCGTCCGCTCCGTGCCGACGTCATTGTTATAATCCTCTGGATGCCGGGCTTTCATATGTGGGTTCAACCCTGACTTAGTCGTGAATGTCCGTCCACAAACAAGACAGGCCCATTGTGTGTCATTTCCGGGCTGCCTATCACTGCGAAGTGTATTCATTGCTGCAGGTTCGACATCTCCTCCTCCGCAGTGGTCGCAACATCTGATGACAGTCGCCTGTCGGCATTGCCTTCTGATCCTCTGGCACCCAAGTCCTCATTGACTACGGGTTCTAGGCGGTGCTTCTTGAGTCCAGCATGTACTCGGAGCCCTTTGAGAGAGAAAAAAGGCCTCCCACAGGGACAGGAAAAGGTCGCAGGACATATTTCTTGAGCAGGGTCTTGGGCGGACGTTGACTGATCCGTGCCGCGTGGGTTCACGCTAGGAGCTCCTGCTATGCGGCACGAGCTTCCTCTTGATTTCCTTTGTTGCTGTGTACCTAGCGATTTCTAACTTCACCGAGGAAAGCAGATTATTCTTACTTCCGCCTATCGCTCGACTTCGAATGGATTGTATTTCAAACACATGGTGGGTATTATACTTGGTCGTCCTTTGTGGCATTTAGCTAGGAACTTTTATTGATACACATACACATGTACAATAAAATCATTTCCTCTTTTTATGGGAGAGTGACCATTTATATTGGCCGCTGGTGCCCCGCATGAATGACAAAAAACACTTTATTGACCCCAGGGCCACCGGCAGACTCATGTGTCACATCTGTTGCTTAACTAAACCTAAATTCTTTAGGAAGCGAACAGCTCCCTTCTCTAAACAGCCGCACTCATTGCAGGTGACCGGTTCGTGTAGTACTACCTCGCAGTCGGTGATGTCCCTCACTCGCTGATCAAAATATTCAGTTTGGTATTTTCTTCTCTTGTCTTCAGCAAATGAGGCTAGCGTCCTAAAGTCACCGCGTACCTGCACGTCACTGACCAGTTCGATGCCTTGACTGTATATGACTAGGTCCGGACGGAAAACGTCGTCTCCTGTTGTAATCCTGGGCTCCTGTAGCACCTGTGCGCCAAGGCTCCTTGCTGCCCCCTGCAGGTACTTCACTATGCCGTCATGACGAGCGACGCGTGCACCATGTGTCCTGGGACAGGCCTGAACCACGTGAGCAATCGTCTCTTCTGACAGGCGACCTGCAGAACATCTAGTATTTTTACTCCTGCCACGGGCACATCTTACCCTGGTGGGAAGGGCGTGGATCCGATGTTTTATCAGGTTAATCCATTCTGCAGTTGACAAGAATCGGGGCGGTTTGAGGATCCAGGAGGGAGGAGGACACCCAGGGGCTTCTTTTAACCCCTAACATCCGTTGTTGCCAGGAGTCGCTGACGCCAGTGGTTTTCTTGATTTGTCTTACTGCTCAGGTCCGAGCCACCCTGACTGAGTGCCCCCTGCAGCCTGGACAGTTCTTTGCTATAGCTTGCAGTGGTTGACACAGACAGCAAAAAGCTGTCTTCCGGCCTCTGACCGAGGCGGGCAGGGAACACCCAGTCCGCCATCCTCAATGCTGGAATAGAAGTAGGAGTTTGGTACATCATGTGGCAGGTGCAAGAAAGTTTTCAGGCACCCCCTTACTTCCCTATGACACTGTTGCAGCATGGGAATATGGAGCTCAGCTACAGTCCAGCTGTAGACGTAACGGGGTAGAAGGTGGTATAATAAAATCATGAACTTTCGATGCGGTTTCAGAGGAGATCGATGTAGAGTTTCCAATTGTGCAGCAGCTAATGTCCTGTGAGCATGGACATTCCCGAACGCATCTATAAGAACGCCGAGATAGGCAAGTCTGTCGCTTACTGAGAGCATAGGCAGAGGGTCGTGTCCCACGTAGTACTGGCTGGGTGTAACCTTGACTAGCTTCTGATAGCCGGAAGGAATCAGGGTCCAGGTGGCACATTTCTGACTATTGATGTGTAACCCGTGCGAACAGGCGAATTTGGTGAATGAGTCCAGCACGTGCTGTAGCCCCTGGGGTGTCTCTGCCAGCAGGACCACATCGTCGGCGAATGCCAGAGCACCCAGGCGAGTTCCAGTGATCTCTGATCCAACCTGCTGACCTAATGACGATAGGAATTCATCCATAACAAGGTTGAATAGTAGTGCCGACAGGGGGTCTCCCTGCCGTACACCTTTGGAGGGTCTAACCAGACACTGTACTCGCCCCATTTGCAGAGTAGCAGACCTGTTATGGTAGAAATATTCCAGGTACTCTACTAAGCAAGGGTCTATGCCCCGTGACCTGAGTGCTTGGAAAATCACAGTAAAAGGGATACTGTGAAATGCTTGACGCAAATCGACGGACGCCAGAGCCAGACCTTTGCACTTTTTTCGGGTTTGCTTGATAATGTACCGTAGCAGCATCACATTTTCAAAAGCTCCATCCGTAGGTCGGAAGGCACGCTGCAGTTATTCATTATCAGAAAGTTCCGGAGCATGAGGTCAGTAGTATGGGATCAGCTCAACTGGCCCACAACTCACACAGTGGCCTGGACGCCATTAATTAGCAATTAGAGCAATTTGGGACCCCCCACAGTAATTAGGATCATTCAGGGAGTCATTACACTAATTGGGGATCATCTAAGACACGTCCAGACCACTGTGTGAGTTGTGGGCTAGTTGAGCTGATAAAAAATAAAAAATAGGTAGAAAATAAAATGAAAAGATAGAAATAGAGTGGAGAGGAGGAGTTTAGTTGAAGATCAACGACGTCATCTTGAAGAAAGCGGCCCGGAACGGCCGCTGACCGTCGCCGGGCGACGGAGCACAGAGGCAGGTTGCAAAGCATCGCAGCACCAGTTCCGCACATCCTGTGACGTCAGCTGTGACGTCATCATGGCATGTCTGGGCAAGTTAGGACAGCTCTGGACATGCAAGAAGAAAAACACTCGTAATACAGAGGCTGGGAAAGCAAGAGTATGCAAACCATCAATAGCTAACAAGAAAATAGAACTAGTTACACAACAAATGATCCCACCACAACAGGAGCGCAGAACCATGCGACTGCTCCATCCGAGAGGCAGGCAGAAACTGACTCGTAATGCTTTTTTGTCCTGTATAAAGCCCCACAGCTGCACCTCCTAGTGGTTACTTTCTCAACTAATCTCACAACAAAATTATTAAGAATCACGCCAGCGCTACTGTCGTTCCCAAGGCAGAAGATGATAGAAAATGCCGGGGATGCCCGGTCAACAGCAACCAGCACTGGCACGAAAATCGCAAACAATGCGGGAACAAAGTTGACGAAAGCATTAGTTACGCAACAAATCACCTCACCACAGCAGGAGCGCAGACCGATGCGACTGCTCTCTGTGACAACCAGCGAGAAACTGAGCGAGCGCGGGGAGCGCACGTCTGCTTTCTGCGACAGCCGGAGAGAAACTGACTGGGGCGCCGCTCCGCGGCCGCTACGCATACGCGCTCCTAGCGCCCTCTGGGGCGACCACCTCCGAGAGGCTAAGAGTGAACAGCACTCCTGCGCCCTCTTCTCTCGTTGCTCATTGGTCGTGAGGCTAAGTGAGAAGAGCATTCCTGCGCCTCCTGCTGGCCGTTCTCATTGGTCGTGAGGCTAAGAGAGAAGAGCATTCCTGCGCCCCCTGCTGGCCGTTCTCATTTGTCGTGACGTCATCCTATTGTCTCAGGGCTACCCTGTTTTTTTTCCACTAATGCTCCTTTGGTCAATCTACAATGAAGCCACAGTATGACGTCATCATGCACCTGCGTGGCTCAAGGACGCGTACACTGTAGACAGGGGACCTATTATTTATTGAATCACTATCCCATGATTATTTCCTTTATTCTTCTATAACGATTGAATAGGAAACTATTGCAGAAGAGCACCATGCATGAAAGCTGATCGTAGGAATTCCAAAGTCTTACTAAATGAGACTTGCAAAAGAACAAAATATCCTAACACGTAACTCCATCAACGACAAATAAGAGGACTAGACACTCAACAAATCAGCACAGAGTACGGGTAACCAGGAGCGCAGAACTCAGGGCAGCACTATCGTCAAGACAACAATGTTCCTTGTCAAAAGAGAAAAAATACTAAGTGTCAACAAAGGAAAGCATGCATATCGGGGCATGTCAGGACACGTCAGGACAAATCGTACGACTGCTGGGCAACAGAGGAAAACAAACACTTGAACAGAGTGAAAAAGGCACTCACCATCATTTTTCCTGTTCACAGCATTCCCTCATTGTAAATCCGCTCGTCACAAAATCCACCTGCATCGTCGAACACCATTCACCAGTGACGAACCACATCCGCACCCCATCAGAGGCAGACAGAACCCCACCGAAGCTACGCTCTTCCACTGACGGCCAACGCCAGGAGCAGAATTTGCGTGTCGAGACCCGTCAGTGTCCAAGAGAGAAGTGAATCCTTGCGCCCCCTGCAGGCCGTTCTCATTGGTCGTGACGTCATCCTATTGTGTCAGGGCTACACAGTTTTTTTCCACTAATGCTCCTTTGGTCAATCTGCAGTGAAGCCACGGTATGACGTCATCATGCACCTGCGTGGCTCAAGGACGCGTGCGCTCTAGACAGGGGACCTATTATTTATTGAATCACTAACCCAAGATTATTTCCTTTATTCTTCTATAACGATTGCATAGGAAACTATTGCAGAAGAGCCCCATAGACAAGAGGAGATTGTAGCATTTCATTCCCAAAGTCTTACTGTACAGGAAAAAAAATGGTTCAGCAAGACAAAGTCACACACCTGTCCCCCTCGCGGTTACTCTCTGAACTAAATGAATCGCAAAATTATTAAGAATAGCTCTAGTCCCATTCAAGGCAGCACTATCGTCAAGAATATGCCTTGTACAAAAAGAAAAAAACTACATGTAGAAGGAAAGCATGTCAGAACAAGCCCAGGCATGTCAGCACATGTTTGTCAGACAAGGGGGGAAAAAGCGAAAAGAAACAAAGAAGGAAACCAACATCAAACTATTTCTAAGCACACGCACTCCTCTTATTCAAAAACAGTGCTCATCATAAATCTGCCCAGGACAATACACACTATTTTTCTATTGCCACACTTTTTTCCAGTAACGGTCAATGCATTGCTACAGACTGCGTGACGTCATCACATCCTGTCTGAAGAAGAAGACACTGTGGCGGATCATCATAGAGCATACACAACTTCATTTTGCTATTTTGCGTAAACTAAACGCGGTCTGCTTGGAAAACGACGTACAAATTTTCTTAGGGAGCAGAGAAATATATAAATTTGTACTCCGTGCTCAGATACCAGCATTTCTGCTCAAAAACCTGCAAAATTAAGCTCTGCTTACTTCGTCAAGATATCGAACACCCAACAAAATCAAACAAACAACCCCACTTCCACTGGTAGAACACTATTCAGCTTTTACGCAGGAGGCTTTCTTCTACATAAAAAGTAGAGAAAATAAGAAAAGAGCAGCGAAATATTACACGCACTTTTGCTCGCATAGCTATAAGAGAAAAAAATAAATAAAAGAACGACGCACACGCTAATAAACTGTGACAAAGACACCCTTTTCTGCTATCAGATAATTATTGCATAATGCTAAATATTCATTTGCATTGGCCCTGCGTGAAGAAAGCACAGGACAGGGATACACAATCTATCTTAAGCGAGCACGGAAAGTCACTTCTACTCGAACAGCTTAATACCATAAAGTCTGAATTTTTGCAAAGAAAATAAAGCCTGAACAGCGCTACGAAGGTGACAGACACATACTAACAAACAAACAAACACTTCTTCGAGTCTGTATTATCTTTTAAAAAATAACGAAAGCACACATTAAAAAAAAAATCAAATCGGCTAGGTAGCCTACCAGACGTTGCGCCTTAAAGTTAGCTGCACGCAATGCGCGAAAGCATGCTGTGAAGCCAACTTGCGGTTTTGCTGGATGCACATGAAGTCCGATTCCAATTGGAAATCGCGCTAAGGACGTGCCAAACGTGGAATTTTCGCAAGATTAATCCCAATACCTGGAATTCTGTTCATTTTAGCGGGAATGCTGGCGCTTGTGCTCCATTATTCGAAATTTTCGAATATTCGAATTTCTCGATTATCAAATTTTCGAATACGAATAGGGTTCGAATATCAACAATATTCGAACAATATTCGAAATTTCGAATATTCGCACACCTCTAGTGAATACTGACACTCAACGATATATAACAAAAAACAAACAAACAAATCTCATTCTGATGAACTCTCCTCTGCCGAGCGGCTTTCTCCTGCTCTACCTGGATGCTGACTTTTTCCCCCCTCACCTACATTCTGAGTAAAAGCAGTGACAGAAGAAAAGAACCGCGAAAAATTACACGCATTTGTGTCACAGGACAGGGATACACAAATTTCCTGAAGTGAGCAGGGAAAAGGCTTAAGTCGTACTGCTCAGGAATAATCGGAGAATCACCGCGTATCGCTACGCGGCTAGCGCTTGAACAGCGCTACGAATGTGACAGATACATACTAACAAACAAACAAACAACAGCAGGACCGGCGTCGGGCACTCATAAAATACCCTGCCCAAAACAAAGACTTCGCCAGGTTCGCCAGGCAATTCCATTAAAAACGCTCGTCCTATCCTACAGATAGCAATGCAAACGCGACTGCCCTTATTTTTTAAACCACTATTTCACGCAATAGTACATAAATGTATCACTCGTGCCACACGAAAAGGCAAACACTTACTTGTCAAGTGGGGTCCCAGCGCGTGCGCGCGCGCACACACACACAGGCACACACACACACACACTAACATTTTCACACTCACAAACACAAAGTCTATTTTCACAACCACATAAATCCATATTATTCCTCAGGTCAATAATTATCCTGCCATCGTCAAAAGACGGCGCAGACATGTATGCTTACGCAAGACAATCGGTCCTCGTTCCGGATGTAATAGGATATCGTCACTCGGCCGGCGCGAACCAATAAAGAAAGAAAGGAATGCATGTTCGCTACGAAGAAAACGGTGCCGTGCTTCTACGCAGCGATCATTATACAGACGCGTAAATGTGAACATAATTCGCTACACACTGTAGCTCTCATCATTTTTAAACCAAACCGTGTTCATAGGTCTTCACTAAATAGGTGAGCCGATAATGACTCCAAATAAAATAAAATAAAATAATCATTCCAGCATCGCTGGCTGCAAGCTTGGGTACCCAACAGAGCAGCGCGCTCCTATCAACACGCCTTGGGCTGACCTTACACACCCGAAGCCTTTTCTGAATACATTCTGCCGGCGCTGGAATAAAAAATTTATCGCGAGGGTACTACGATGTCAGATCTGTTGCTGTTTAAGTGATAAAACAGTGCGCTTACTCGGGCAATCGCGCGCGTCCAAACCGCGAGAACGGGTCCGCGTTGCGCTCGCGCCGCGGGGAATCGCACGCGTCGCGAGTCCAAACCGTGAGACCGGGCCCACGCGCGCGCTTCGCGGTTCGGGCGCACTGTTTTATCACTTAAACAGCAACAGAGCTGCCATCCTAGTACCCTCGCGATAAATCTTTTATTCCAGCGCCGGCAGAGTGTATTCAGAAAAGGCTTCGGGTGTGTAAGGTCAGCCCAAGGCGTGTTGATAGGAGCGCGTTGCTCTGTTGGGTACCCAAGCTTGCAGCCAGCGATGCTGGAATGATTATTTTATTTTATTTTATTTGGAGTCATTATCGGCTCACCTATTTAGTGAAGACCTATGAACACGGTTTGGTTTAAAAATGATGAGAGCTACAGTGTGTAGCGAATTATGTTCACATTTACGCGTCTGTATAATGATCGCTGTGTAGAAGCACGGCACCGTTTTCTTCGTAGCGAACATGCATTCCTTTCTTTCTTTATTGGTTCGCGCCGGCCGAGTGACGATATCCTATTACATCCGGAACGAGGACCGATTGTCTTGCGTAAGCATACATGTCTGTGCCGTCTTTTGACGATGGCAGGATAATTATTGACCTGAGGAATAATATGGATTTATGTGGTTGTGAAAATAGACTTTGTGTTTGTGAGTGTGAAAATGTTAGTGTGTGTGTGTGTGCCTGTGTGTGTGCTCGCGCGCGCACGCGCTGGGACCCCACTTGACAAGTAAGTGTTTGCCTTTTCGTGTGGCACGAGTGATACATTTATGTACTATTGCGTGAAATAGTGGTTTAAAAAATAAGGGCAGTCGCGTTTGCATTGCTATCTGTAGGATAGGACGAGCGTTTTTAATGGAATTGCCTGGCGAACCTGGCGAAGTCTTTGTTTTGGGCAGGGTATTTTATGAGTGCCCGACGCCGGTCCTGCTGTTGTTTGTTTGTTTGTTAGTATGTATCTGTCACATTCGTAGCGCTGTTCAAGCGCTAGCCGCGTAGCGATACGCGGTGATTCTCCGATTATTCCTGAGCGGTACGACTTAAGCCTTTTCCCTGCTCACTTAAGGAAATTTGTGTATCCCTGTCCTGTGACACAAATGCGTGTAATTTTTCGCGGTTCTTTTCTTCTGTCACTGCTTTTACTCAGAATGTAGGTGAGGGGGGAAAACGTCAGCATCCAGGTAGAGCAGGAGAAAGCCGCTCGGCAGAGGAGAGTTCATGAGAATGGAATTTGTTTGTTTTTTGTTATATATCGTTGAGTGTCAGTATTCACTAGAGGTGTGCGAACATTCGAAATTTCGAATATTGTTCGAATATTGTTGATATTCGAACCCTATTCGTATTCGAAAATTTGATAATCGAGAAATTCGAATATTCGAAAATTTCGAATAATGGAGCACAAGCGCCAGCATTCCCGCTAAAATGAACAGAATTCCAGGTATTGGGATTAATCTTGCGAAAATTCCACGTTTGGCACGTCCTTAGCGCGATTTCCAATTGGAGTCGGACTTCATGTGCATCCAGCAAAACCGCAAGTTGGCTTCACAGCATGCTTTCGCGCATTGCGTGCAGCTAACTTTAAGGCGCAACGTCTGGTAGGCTACCTAGCCGATTTGATTTTTTTTTATGTGTGCTTTCGTTATTTTTTAAAAGATAATACAGACTCGAAGAAGTGTTTGTTTGTTTGTTAGTATGTGTCTGTCAACTTCGTAGCGCTGTTCAGGCTTTATTTTCTTTGCAAAAATTCAGACTTTATGGTATTAAGCTGTTCGAGTAGAAGTGACTTTCCGTGCTCGCTTAAGATAGATTGTGTATCCCTGTCCTGTGCTTTCTTCACGCAGGGCCAATGCAAATGAGTATTTAGCATTATGCAATAATTATCTGATAGCAGAAAAGGGTGTCTTTGTCACAGTTTATTAGCGTGTGCGTCGTTCTTTTATTTATTTTTTTCTCTTATATCTATGCGAGCAAAAGTGCGTGTAATATTTCGCTGCTCTTTTCTTATTTTCTCTACTTTTTATGTAGAAGAAAGCCTCCTGCGTAAAAGCTGAATAGTGTTCTACCAGTGGAAGTGGGGTTGTTTGTTTGATTTTGTTGGGTGTTCGATATCTTGACGAAGTAAGCAGAGCTTAATTTTGCAGGTTTTTGAGCAGAAATGCTGGTATCTGAGCACGGAGTACAAATTTATATATTTCTCTGCTCCCTAAGAAAATTTGTACGTCGTTTTCCAAGCAGACCGCGTTTAGTTTACGCAAAATAGCAAAATGAAGTTGTGTATGCTCTATGATGATCCGCCGCAGTGTCTTCTTCTTCAGACAGGATGTGATGACGTCACGCAGTCTGTAGCAATGCATTGACCGTTACTCGAAAAAAGTGTGGCAATAGAAAAATAGTGTGTATTGTCCTGGGAAGATTTATGATGAGCACTGTTTTTGAATAAGAGGAGTGCGTGTGCTTAGAAATAGTTTGATGCTGGTTTCCTTCTTTGTTTCTTTTCGCTTTTTCCCCCCTTGTCTGACAAACATGTGCTGACATGCTTGGGCTTGTTCTGACATGCTTTCCTTCTACATGTAGTTTTTTTCTTTTTGTACAAGGCATATTCTTGACGATAGTGCTGCCTTGAATGGGACTAGAGCTATTCTTAATAATTTTGCGATTCATTTAGTTCAGAGAGTAACCGCGAGGGGGACAGGTGTGTGACTTTATGTCTTGCTGAACCATTTTTTTTTCCTGTACAGTAAGACTTTGGGAATGAAATGCTACAATCTCCCCTTGTCTATGGGGCTCTTCTGCGCGTATGCGTAGCGGCCGCGGAGCGGCGCCCCAGTCAGTTTCTCTCCGGCTGTCGCAGAAAGCAGACGTGCCCTCCCCGCGCTCGCTCAGTTTCTCGTTGGTTGTCACGGAGAGCAGTCGCATCGGTCTGCGCTCCTGCTGTGGTGAGGTGATTTGTTGCGTGACTAATGCTTTCGTCAACTTTGTTCCCGCTTTGTTTGCGATTTTCGTGCCAGTGCTGGTTGCTGTTGACCGGGCATCCCCGGCATTTTCTATCATCTTCTGCCTTGGGAACGGCAGTAGCGCTGGCGTGATTCTTAATAATTTTGTTGTGAGATTAGTTGAGAAAGTAACCGCTAGGGGGTGCAGCTGCGGGGCTTTATACAGGACAAAAAAGCATTACGAGTCAGTTTCTGCCTGCCTCTCGGATGGAGCAGTCGCATGGTTCTGCGCTCCTGTTGTGGTGGGATCATTTGTTGTGTAACTAGTTCTATTTTCTTGTTAGCTATTGATGGTTTGCATACTCTTGCTTTCCCAGCCTCTGTATTACGAGTGTTTTTCTTCTTGCATGTCCAGAGCTGTCCTAACTTGCCCAGACATGCCATGATGACGTCACAGCTGACGTCACAGGATGTGCGGAACTGGTGCTGCGATGCTTTGCAACCTGCCTCTGTGCTCCGTCGCCCGGCGACGGTCAGCGGCCGTTCCGGGCCGCTTTCTTCAAGATGACGTCGTTGATCTTCAACTAAACTCCTTCTCTCCACTCTATTTCTATCTTTTCATTTTATTTTCTACCTATTTTTTATTTTTTATCAGCTCAACTAGCCCACAACTCACACAGTGGTCTGGACGTGTCTTAGATGATCCCCAATTAGTGTAATGACTCCCTGAATGATCCTAATTACTGTGGGGGGTCCCAAATTGCTCTAATTGCTAATTAATGGCGTCCAGGCCACTGTGTGAATTGTGGGCCAGTTGAGCTGATCCCATACTACTGAGGTCTACGATCTTGTGAAAGGTACGTAGGAACATGCTTGCGATGGTAATAGGGCGATAATGCGAAGGCTCCACACTTACAGCTTTCTTAGACAGGAAAATCGTCCGGGCCGATGTAAGAGATGCAGGAAGCTTCCCCAGGAGTAGAAACAAGTTGAATACGGCCGCCAAATCCTCACTGGGTATGCGGCGCAGGTCGTCTCCTGTAACACCATCTGCTCCCGGACTTGACTTGGCCCCTGCAGCAGCCTGTCTCACTTCCTCGGGTGTCACCGGGTCAAGTTGCATGTAGCTGGCGGGTGCTGACGGGGCTTCCATACACATATACACATGGTTTCAGGAGTCTCCGTGAGAATCGCTTTCCAAGCCTGTATAATCTTCTCTGGATCGCCACGGCTTATATTCTGTCCCTCCAATATTTCCTTCCTCTAGTCCAGGTGAAACAGGCGTTGACACCTCGCATAACGCCTTCTTCTTTCGCATCTGCCGCTCCTACTGGATGGACCATTATCCCCAACCTCCGGGCGAGGGTGTTCTGGGCAGGGTGGTCTTGGTGACATAAAGCTGATGATCCACCGATCGATGTCTGCAAACCTGATATTCTCCTCAAGGGCATGATGTATAATACGTTTCAGCTCTCTAGAACGTTTCCTTGTTGTTTCTTTACCGCAATAGCCCCATAGGGCTTCTTTCAATCGTGATTGTGTACCCTCACCTCCTGTGAGAGTTCTAGATAAGGGATCGGCCGAGCGTGTCAATGGAGAGTCTATGTCACTTCCGTGCATAAGATCTTGGCTTGGTGAATCGTAGCCCTGATTTACCGCCCTACTACTCGTGTGCTGTATTTCCCTATCTTCAAGGACGAATTCCGCAATTTCATTCGCTAGTGCTGATAAGGTTTCACTATCAATTTCCTCATTGGCTAGTCTGCCACTTAGGGGATCCTCTTCACTCAGCCGAAACTCAGTCACAAGGGTAGACTCACCCAACAAGGTTCCGGAAGCAAGAGGGGTGGGGGTCGTCCCAGTCATTGTTACCCCCGCGAAACCTGGCGGACCCTGAAAGTCTTCCTCGCTCACGGGATTTACCGGGTGTTCTTCGATACTGCTTGGCGCACTCGTACTAGGAGTAGGGTCAGGTGATTGATTTCTATCAGCCCGGGCTATATCTCCTCCAGCATCCACCGCCGCTGCTTCTTCCCCGCGTATTTCTGCTATAAGGGCGTGGTATATGTCAGACTTCCTCTTATACCGTATCTGTTCCGCCGTACGCGTCGGGAAAGCGGCGGCGAGGGCTTGATTGATGAATTTAGGCGGCGCACGTCCGGTCACTAATTCAATTTCTCTCTGAGCTAATAATGCTAGCTGTTCCCTTGACCACCTTTTGTTCGTCCTCTCCAATACAACATTGGCATTCGCTAACTCTGGGGCTCTCCCACCAGACTACGTCGGTGATCCCAAGTTCTTTCTTTAAATAGTCCTGAGGCACCGTGCGATTGGCTGGTTGTAAGATATGCAGATTGGTGTCGTTCACAGCGCCGTTCGGGCTTACGAGGGGTGCGCCATCTCGCGCCACATAGAAGAATCACTGAAAGCGGCCTCTGGCGACCTCTTGAGGCGCAGTTCCACGTACCAGAGAATACTATTCCCTCAACTTGAATGTCCATAGATCACGAGGGACAACGTAAAAAAAAAAAAAAAACTCAGGAGCCCTCAACAGGGCGGGACAAGTCCAGGCGCGCTTCAGTCTTCTTCCTCTATCACCTCACAGTTGATGTTGGTCCCTCGCTGCTCCACGGTACTGCTCCTCACACTGCCCACGCTGACGGTAGATTCGGGACACACAGGACAGGAACACTGCGTAAAGAGTGCGTGTGAATACACAGTGGTGGGCCTCTCCCACCAGACTACCCACCAGACTACGAGAACACGTGGTGGGTATTATACCTGGTCGTCCTTTGTGGCACTTAGCTACCGAAAGCAGATTATTCTTACATCCGCCTATCACTCGACTTTGAATGGATTGTATTTCAAACACATGGTGGGTATTATACTTGGTCGTCCTTTGTGGCATTTAGCTAGAAACCTTTTATTGACATCAATAAATCATTGAATCAATTGAATAAATTATTGCATCAATTGAATGCAATAAATCCTTGACTTTTATTTAATGGAAAAAAGCTTAAAACCTAAATGGGTGAAAAGTTGCCCGCTGGAACGTTTTGGAGCAATATATTGACCCAAGACAGACAAGTAAGGAAAGGAAGGCTAACATTCTGTTAGTCCAGCCAAGTGTACGTAAAAAAGATGCCGCTTTACGTTCAACAACTCCACGTTCTGTAAAAGTGATTCGTTGATGGACTACCACAGGACAATCTGTTAACTCAGAAATCTTATCTGCCAGGCCCGGAACATGATATTTTCGTATCTTCTCTGAGGAAAATGCCATGAGGGGCCTATATTCACCTCTAATCTGTATATCGGTGACGTACGTTGTTCCTTCAATGGAGAAAACTAGGTTAGGCTTGTAGACCGTATCGCCGAGCTTCATTTGAGGTTCTTTGTAGACTCGCACACTTCTTGCTTCCAGCTTCTTCTTGATGTGGTCCATAATGCGATTGTGCCGCTTGATCCGTGCGCCATGAGTACGGGGCCATCCCTAAAGAATGTGCGAAATGGACTCAGGGGTTGGACGACCTGCTCCACATCTTGATGGCTTGTTCCGTCCCCTTGCGCATCGCAGCCTTGTAGGTAGTGCGTGAGCCCTAAGCTTAATAATATCAATATACTCAGCTCCTGTGAGGAATAGGGGTGGCTCACGTATCCAAGTAGCTTTCGAACCAAATGGTGCTTCGCAGAGGCCCTTGCCGTCCACAGCGGAGTAGAGTTTAGTCTTCCAGTAGTTTCTTCGATCGCTTTTGGACTCCAGAGTCCAGCTCCCCTTACGCAAAATATTGCGCAGTTTGGTAAGGTCCTGAAAATAGAGCTGTGACATAGTAACTGCCTCAAGGAAGGTATCACTCTTTGCACCCATCTTCTGAAGCCTTTGAAGACGAAGTCTTGGTATGAACAGTTCAAATGACGGCACCCCAAGGCCCCCATCAGATATGCTTGTGTAGATGAAAGCATTAGGTATATCATGCGGAAGATGGAGAACATGCCTCACGTAACGCCTTATCAATCTGTCCCACATCTGTAGTTTGGCGACATCAGTCTCCGCAACCGTACAGTCATACACCATTCTGGGAAGCAGATAATACAATAGCATAATCATCTTTTGATGTGGCTTAAGAGGAGATCTTTGAAGGGCCTGTAGTTGTTCTGTGAGATTGGTGACACATGGTACAACCCTGCCGAACGTATTTACTTCTAACCCCAGGTATTTGAGCTTGTCGTCTACGCCCAAGATAGGAATGACTTCCTCACCAATACGGTATTCTGCAGGAACAACCTTTGTAAGTTTCTGTCGACTTGAAGGCAGGATGGTGAGGGTAGCACATTTGGAGGTGTTGATATGCAGTTCTCTTGCGCTTGCGAACAGAGTAAAATTATCAATAATTTGCTGGAATCCCTCGGGGGTCCTGGCTGTTAAAATAATATCATCAGCAAAGGCGAGCGCTGCCAGGCTTCGCCCCTCAACTTCCGCACCTATCCCCTCAGGCAATTCTGCAATAAATTCATCAATTACTAAGTTGAACAGTAGGGGGGATAGGGGGTCCCCCTGCCGGACTCCCTGAGCTGGACGCACTGTCCTTTCAAGACCATTCATAGTGAGGGTGGTGGAGCTCCCCTCGTAGAAGGCCCGTATATAACGAACCAGGACGTCATCGATGTTCCTGTGCAGCAAAATTCTGAAGATGACTTCAAACGGAACACTGTCGAAGGCTCGACGCAGATCGATAGCTGCAAGGGCCAGGCCTCTGCAACGCCTGCGGACCTGTCGTAGCATATATCGCAGCAGGTAGACATTTTCGAACGTGCCGTCCGTAGGCATGAATGCTCGTTGAATAGGGTCCAAGGCAATACCAGCACGCATCTTCGTATCAAGGACCCGATGAAACGTCCTAAGAAGCATAGAGGAAATGGTAATAGGTCGTAGGTGGTCAGGCTGAGTACTCCGTTCTTTCTTCGGAAGAAATATAGTTTTCGCAGATGTCAATGATGGAGGAAGACGTCCCATAAGTAGCAGAAGATTAAAGAAGGCTTCCAATACCTTGGGATGCAACTGGCGAAGTGCGTTTATGGTTAGGCCATCCTCCCCAGGAGCAGAGTTGTTGTTGCGGCATGCAGTCTCTACCTCATCTACTGATACTGGCGTAAGGCGGAAGCCGCGACGACGAGGCCCTGCAGTTTCGAAGATCGCCACGTCACTCCGCTCCTGGAGCACTTTGGCCCAAAAATCCAGAGCACGTTCCGGGTCGCAATTAATCTGTTTGTCGCCTTCAAGAAGCCTTGCAGCCAGCTTTCTTTTGCTCTACTTGAAGAGTCGCTGAAATTCAGCATAACGCCTTCTGCGTGCTACCCTATTTGATATAGGCGCAGTATTTTCTCTAGCTTGATGGGGCTGAGGCACCTTATTCCTAGTTTGTGATAAACTGCTCACCCAGCGGTCGATATCAGCAAAGCTATCTTCATTAAGAAGTACCCTCTAACAATCCGCTGAAGCTGGGCCGCCACTTCTGATAGAGAGGGGTCATCGCGGAATTCACCTAGGGCGACGCGTAGGGCTTCCGTGGTATTAATCGGGTCCTCCTGAGTTGTTTCATCCGCCAAAGGTTGTAGAACATTATGGGCGATATCCCGAGCAAGTTGACTAAGCTCGACTTCCTCGAGAATGGCCTTATATGCTGCTGTCTTGCGCTTATACCGAATGCTCTCAAGTGTGGCATTAGGGAAGTGTTTGGCGAGAGCTATATTAATAAATGTTGGAGCTCCTAATTCACGTAACTGGAGTTCTTTCTGGGCTAAAATAACAAGTAATTCATCCGTCCACACAAAGTTATGGCGAGTGAGGTTCACCCGGGCATTGGCTAGTTCAGGGGCACATTTACGTAGGTGTTGGGTCAGTCCCCTTTTTTTGTAGCTGTTTCCACAACGCGGGCAACTCTCCATCCCGTACGGGCCCTGTCACCTGACAGGGTACCAGATACCTAAGGTTCCTAAAACTACCCGTACAAGTGATTAACAAAGAATATGGCCAAAGTTCTCCGGCAGATACCTCAGGACACAATGGCGAAGATTAAATATACACAAGAGAATGATAATTGTCAAGGAAAAAAAAGGGGCACACAAAAACCCACACTATATATAGAACACTGGTGGCAGTCTGGTGGGATAAAAGACCACAAAAAAAAAGAAAAATATGTAGATAGTAACCAACCTGAGAAGATAAACTGCAGTTGTTACTCTGGTCGTAAGTCCCACCAGACTGCGAGTCCAGCAGGTTACGGGTGGCCTTTTAGCAGAATCCAACCGTTTGCTGATTGGCTCGTGGAGCACATGATATTCAAATTAGGTGTTAAAGCGCCCTCTACAGGGGAGCTCAGCGCCACCTTGCGGGATCTGGTGATTAAGAGCGGCGTAGGGCGCCTCTGGTTGAAATCAGGCGTACTAACGGGCGAGGGGGATCAAAACCGCAAGGTTTTCATCGGTCGTAGTCCATGAGGAACAACATATATGAGACCGAGAGAGAAAAAAAAAGAAAAAGCTGATGATCCGCTCCCACAAGGCTCCACCAGGCTGCACTAGTCTTCAGACAGCAGCCGCCGCTCCCCGGATTCCGTGATGACGACAGGAAACTTCTTGAGCACATCGCAGCTCCAGGCACGACCCTGAGAAGATAAACTGCAGTTGTTACTCTGGTCGTAAGTCCCACCAGACTGCAGCAGATTATTCTTACATCCGCCTATCACTCCACTTTGAATGGATTGTATTTCAAACACGTGGTGGGTATTATACTTGGTCGTCCTTTGTGGCATTTAGCTATTTGTTTATTCCAAATTTCTCCAGTCGGTAGGAGGCAACCAACAACCAGCAACTGTACAACAATGAACAAGAACGAAAACCTATCATTAACAAATAACCGTTAGCCTAGGACCCCAAAATGGGGCGGCCTTCGGCATAATGAGTTGCCCGATTGAACACCCTCCACACGGTCGATGTCCCCCCAAGAGCACGCACACACAAGAGTTTCAAGTCACTTTTCGTCAGTCCCAGATTTAACATGTCCCTGGCAGATTCACTACACCGCACACCTCTGTATGACACAGTCAATGACGTCACCCACGGTGTCGGCAGTCGGTCACCTTGCACTGAACGCAGGAGGTCCTCAGTCGAAGAATAGTCCACCTTTTGTTGATGCATCGTCCAGAGAGGCGTTGAGCCCGAGACCACTTGGGCATCAACAATGACTGACTCATCCCCTTTGTGCAGCACCAGATCCGGCTTCCGGCGTCACAGCGACGTCACGATGGTTGGTTCCTTCAGAACCTGGCAACCGTGCTGCTGTAGATGGTTGGCCGCTAAACTAACCAGGGCGTCATGACGTTTGACCCTGGCACCATGGCTGCGATGACAGTGCTGCACCACATGGGTTAGTGTCTCAGTAACCGGCTTTCGGGTGCCCGGCAACAGACAGCCCGCTCTACATGCTCTTTCCAGGCTACGCCCCCTCGAAGCCCTTGACCTTGTGGGCAACGCATTTATTCTGATCCGAACCGCATCAAGGAATGCAGCTCCTGTCATCAACCGGGTGCCGTCCGTAACCCAGGAATGCACGAAGGAAACTTTCCTGCATTCCCTCAGACTAGTCCCATGAGTCGATGGAGCCTCCTGGCCCAGTAAGCTTGTTGCTGTTTTATCGTATAGAGAATGTCACCATCTCTATTAAGCGAACGCTGGGCTCTTGTAAGGTCTGCCTGGATCGCAGGAACAGCTACTGCCTCACGGAAGACCATCTCCTTGCTGTTGGCCAGTCATTGAATCCTTGAAAGACGCAGCCTCGGAATTAGTAGCTCAAGATATGGGACACCAAGGCCCCCGTCCCTACAGGCTGCATAATAATAACCTAGAGGCGTATCGTGGGGTAGGTCAAGCCACTGCCGAACCGCCTTACGTGTCTCTGCATCCAGTCTTCGCACAAGGCTCACTGACGTTCTCCCCATTAACAATTTGTAATAAATCCTCGGCATCAAGAATGTCTTCAAAATATACAGGCGCTGTTGCGGCTTCAAAGGCGCCACTTGCAGGCGATGGAGTAGAATGCTCAATTCCTGGCAACCCTGCACCGCCACTCCTTCCACTGTATGTGTCAGGCCCAGATAACGCCATTGATCTGTAGTACCCGTAACTGGAAGGGGCACTCCATTGATGTAGAAGAGGTCACTGGTAATCTTTACTTTCTTTTCCCGTCCAGACGGCACCATGGATAGGGTTAGGCACTTCGCAACTCCGAACTCTAGACCACGGGGGGCGAAGAAGTCAACTGCACGGTCACCTGCAAATGCTAACGTATTAACGCGATACTGGCCCAGTTGAAAGCCTATTATATCCGGCAGGCTCTCGAGGAATTCATCAACTACCAAATTAAATAGGTACGGAGACAGAGAGGGTCACCCTGTCTTACTCCTCGGCTCGGCGTTACTGTCGTGGTCACTCTTCCTGAACAGATGATGGTCCCATTCTTCCCGTACAAGTGACCCAGGTATTCCCGAAAGTCCGATGGAAACCCTGCCCTGATGACCGCGGCCATGATTGCTGGGGTGGAAACCATATCAAAAGCTTTTCGTAGGTCCAATGTTGCCATGTACACGGGGGAAAGCAGGTTATTCTTACTTCCGCCTATCACTCGACTTTGAATGGATAGTATTTCAAACACATGGTGGGTATTATACTTGGTCGTCCTTCGTGGCATTTAGCTACCGAAAGCAGATAATTCTTACATCCGCCTATCGCTCGACTTTGAATGGATTGTATTTCAAACACATGGTGGGTATTATACTTGGTCGTCCTTCGTGGCATTTAGCTACCGAAAGCAGATAATTCTTACATCCGCCTATCGCTCGACTTTGAATGGATTGTATTTCAAACACATGGTGGGTATTATACTTGGTCGTCCTTCGTGGCATTTAGCTATGAACTTTTTATTCAATGTACACATATACATCGGATAAATCATTATCTTTTTTACAGGAAAAAGAGTAAACCTATACATGACGGAAAGTTGCACACTGAAACGTACGAAAGCACCGCAACGAGCCCAAGCAGACAAACAATGCGAGGAGAGTTATACCCCGCTTCGTCCAGCCCAGTTCTCGAAGAGAGGAGAGAGCCCCCCTTTCCAGGATTCCCCTGGCGGAGAAGGTCACCGGAATGTGTTGCACTTGTGTTGCATCGGTGAGGTCCATAATCTTCTCGGGGGATCCTGGGCAGGGGTACTTTCGAATTTTCTCCAGGGCGAACGACGACAGCGGTTTATACTCCCCTCGGATTTGCACATCCATCACGATAGCCGTGCCGTCTCTGCAAAATACCAAATCAGGTTTGTAAGTGTTGTCCTGTATTTTAATATGAGGCTCTGTGTACACCCGAGTTCCATCCCGCTCCAGCTTGCTCTTAATTTTAAGCACTATAGCATCATGCCGCTTGGCCCTAGGGCCATGCGTACGGGGGCAAGCCTGTTGAACGTGATGAATATTTTCGGACATAGGGCAGCCTGCACTACAACGTGTGGTCTTATTTCTCCCTCTGCTACACCGTACTCTCGTGGGGAGAGCGTGGATCCTCAATTTAATTAAATCCACATACTCTGAGGGAGACAAAAACCTTGGTGGATCCCTAATCCAGGTTGGCGTTGGATTGCCCTGAACTTCTACCAGATCCTTTCCGTCGGTAGTACATCATAATCTGGACGCCCAAAACGAGCGTTGCGCTTGCTTAGTGTCTAATACCTCATTCACTTTACGCAGAATACCCCGTAGCTTAAGGGTGTCCCTAGAAAATTGAGCTGACTGGGACACTGCAACCAGAAAAGTATCCTCTGGCTTCTGACTTATACCCTGCAGCCGAGCCAACCTTATGCGCGGAATAGTTAGCTCAAAACAGGGGATGCCCAAGCCCCCGTCCGCCAAGGATGCATATAAAAACGCTGTAGGGATATCGTGAGGTAAATGTAGGAAGGCATTTACGAACCGCCTAATGCTCTTATCGCAGCGCTGCAGAAGAGGAATGGAAGTCTCCGCAACCGACCACTCGTAGGTCACCCTGGGCAAGAGATAGTACAAGAGTAATACGAGTTTTTGGTGCGGCTTGAGGGGCGACTTCCTCAGAGCCCTAAGTTGTTCTTCAATAGAGGACACCCGCGGGGTTACTCTTCCAAAACTATCAATGTGTACCTCGAGGTAGGTCATACGATCAGTTACAGACATGTGCGGTAAATCCTCCGATCCAACCTGATAGGTGGAATCCACCACTTTACACAATTTTTGGCGACCGGAGGGGATGATAGTCAAGGTTGCCGATTTAGCTGCATTTACATGTAACCCGCGTGCCGCTGCAAACAGCGTGAATGCATCGAGGAGGTACTGCAGGCCACCCGGAGTCTCAGCGGCTAATACGATATCGTCAGCGAAAGCCAGGGCCGCCACACGGCGGCCCTGGATTTCCGGCCCAATGTGAGGAGGAAGTTCCGAAATAAACGAGTCAAGTACTAAATTAAACAGTAGGGGAGACAAGGGGTCACCCTGCCTCACCCCCTGCTGAGGACGAACATTTCTGCACACCCCGCTCATTTCCAGCGTGATCGAGCTGTGATTATAGTAGTTAGCTATATAATGCAAAAACATTTCATCAACGCCCCGGCTAGTAAGGGCATGTTGAACCGCGGAAAAGGGCACACTATCAAACGCGCGGCGCAAGTCTACTGTCGCAAGGGCAATGCCCTTACACCGCTTACGTGCATCCCGCAACAAGTACCTAAGGATGTAGATGTTTTCAAAGGTACCGTCAGTCGCGCGAAACGCTCTTTGGATATCATTAAGTGAAATAGCTGCCCGAAGCTTTTGATCCAGAATCCGATGTAGGGTACGCACTACCATAGAGGCAATAGAAATTGGGCGAAACTGGTCGGGGGATGAGCTAACGTCCTTTTTAGGAAGCAGCACAGTTCTAGCTACCAGCAAACTTGGGGGAAGACGACCCATCAGCAAAATCAGGTTAAAAAGAGCGGCCACCACCTCACCCGGAAGTCGCCTTAACTGATCAGCCGTGATGCCATCCGGGCCGGGGGCTGAGTTCTGCTGGTGCAGAGCCTTCCTAGCCTCGTCCGCTGAGATTGGAGTCAACGTGAAGGCCCCCGCACCCTGGATGGGATCATCAAAAATGGCAGCATCCGGCTCCTGCGAGAATATATTAGCCCGAAATTGCACCACCTCCTCCGGCTGGGCAGCACCGCGCTTCTCCCCGTCAAACAATTTATTTGCTAATTTCCTCTTATTTCGTGCAAAAAGACGCTGAAACTCCGCGTACCGTTGTTTGCGCGCCCTGCGTCCCGAGATAGCCTGGTCGCGAGGGGGCGGGGAGCAGTATTCCCTCGAGGCTGTCTCTTTTCACCCCCAAGCGCCAGGAGCCACCTATCTAGATCCGCCATCCCAGTTTCGCCCCCAAGGAAGCGCGATATGATACGCTGAAGTTCTCGCTCCGGACCCCCTCCCATCCTCTGATCGCAGAATTCACTTAACCAATGCTCAAATACCATTTTAGAGGGTATTGACTCCCGAGGGACATCACCCTGTGAAGGGTCTACAACAGAGGATGGACTCTGGTAACTGCATGCAGGGGGGGGGGAGCACTCGCGGGCCAACAAACTTGCGCATGCCTCTAGTTCAATTTCCTCGAGGATAGCCTTGTAGGCAGCTGATTTACGTTTCTACCTAATTTGTTCTACCGTAATCTCGGGGAAACCAGCGCGCTAAGGACATGTTGATGAAGTTAGGATTTTCGGATTCCCGCAGCTCGAACTCTTTTTGGGCCAGTAGTACCAGTGCTTCACGGGTCCAAACTAAATTGTGTCTAGCTGTGCAAACTCTTTGGTTAGCTAGGTCAGGGGCACAAAAACGAAGGTGTTGCGTCAACCCCCTTTTTTTGAACATACGGCTACACCGTGGGCAACTTTCCATCGCCACGGGCTCCATCGCCTGATGGAGGGGATAAATGGGGGATGAAAGCAGATTATTCTTACATCCGCCTATCACTCGACTTCGAATGGATTGTATTTCAAACACATGGTGGGTATTATACTTCGTCGTCCTTTGTGGCATTTAACTACCGAAAGCAGATTATTCTTACTTCCTCCTATCACTCGACTTCGAATTTTAAATACTTTTTTTAAATACTTCTTTGTTACATGGGAAGAAATACCCATCCCCCCCCCCTAAGTAACCGCGTCCAGTGGTCCACAGAGACTCCTTCAGCCACAGCTCACACTGTGGACGTCATACTGCCGAATACCTTGTATGCGAAAATACTTCCTTGTATGGCGATCACTCTCATTATGGTGATGTCTTTCTTGGTGAATCCCAAACGGAGGAGGTGCTTTGCGCTCTCATGGGCCCATATCCCTCGAAATGACAGAGTGATACTGCCCAATGTGGTATTGTCCTGGGGAACCTCCGAGGCCTTGGCTATTACATCTGGTCTGTTGTATTTAAGCACTTTGTGCTCATGAGCCAGGCCAACAGAGATGCCCGTTCCTACCACTTGGGCATCCAGGATGACCGCCGAACTCTCCTTTGTGGCAACGATGTCGGGTTTAAGCACCCCCTCCGGCACAGTCACTTCGGTTCTTCAGACACGGAGTACCCAAGTCCGTCGATCTTCTCACTGCGTATTGTACCACGTTGTTGTGTCGCCTTACTCTGGCCCCGTGTGTCCTGTGGCAGACTTGCAGCACATGCGCAAGGGGCTCATGCGAATGGCACCCGGCTCTACACTCCCGGGCCCCCTCCAGGCCACGACAAGAGCGGGTCCGACATGGTAACGCATTTAGACTTATCTTCACGCCGTCGATGAACTGGTGTCCCGGCATCACCCGGGTGCCCTCGGAGATCCAGCGGTGGCCGTAAGGCACAAATGGAGCATCTGCCAGGGCTTTCCCATCTTTATTATGGTAGAGTTTGCTCGCCCAGTATTTGCAAACCGCATCTGTTGTCCTCATGCGTCTTCCTTCTACCTTCGAGGCCTCCACTGCCCTCTGGAGGTGGGCACGAACACAGCCCCGCTCACGGGCATCCCGGACCACAGGATTGGTAGAACTCTTCAAGGCCTGTAGTCGCTTACGCTGAAGCACGGGGACATTCACCCGGAATGACGGCACTCCCAATCCTCCACTTGCCGAAGAAGTATGAAAGAACGGAATCGGGGTATCGTGAGGGAGTCTAAGCCAACTCCTCACCGCGGCTCGTATATTCACATTCATCTTCCTGAGGAGTCCTAGGGACCAGCGGCCCAGGACTAACTCATGATAAAAACGTGGTGCCAGATAATTCCTGAGAATAACTAGCCTCTGTTGGGGTTTAAGAGGAGCCCGACGAATACGCATCAGAGCTTCTTCCAGGTCACGAATTGGTGGGCGTGCTCTCCCGTCAGCACTCATAGTCACCCCAAGATATTTCCAAATGAAAGTAGGTCTTTGTGCAGGTACCGGGTGGTTCTTGATGGTAAAGACCTTGGTGTCATCAATCTTTACTTTCTTTTCCCTTCCAGAGGGGACAAAAGCAACCGTAAAAGACTTCGTCGTCTTCAGGTCCAGTCCACGCTACTCCAGGAACTCTGTGATGTCGTCCAGACGCGCCTGAAGACCTCTGGGAGTAGAGGCCATCACGACGACATCGTCGGCGAAGGCCATGGTGTCTATAGAGGTTTCGCCGATCCGAAATCCAACCGCTGGGTCGAGCCTCTTCAGCAATTGATTTATGACAGCATTAAAGAGTACAGGGGATAACGGGTCCCCATGACTTACTCCAGTGGTTGGCTTGACTAATCTTTCAGTAGCACCCATTCGCAATATCTTTGGGGCATCTCGGAATAGGTCCTCGAGGTAGGGCACGAATCCGCTGGAAATGCCTTCGTGATGCAATGCGTCAATTATCGCCAACCTCGTGAGTCTGTCAAAAGCCTTTGACATATCGAGGACTGCCATATATAATGGGCTCTTCCTATCCCTTGCTTCCGCCATTGCTGTACTCATCAGCAGAACATTTTCAGCGCATCCGTCAACCGGAATAAACGCTCTTTGTCGGAAGTCCAGATCGAGAAATGCCGTCAATCTTCTTGCTCGTATTCTGTGGTACAAACGTAGTAACACCGGAGCCACAGTAATCGGTCGGAACTCTCCAGGTAGCATAGCACCTGGCCTTTTCGGCACAAAGACCGTTCTGGCGCTTCGTAGTGCTGTTGGGATTCGTCCTTGCAACATCATCAAATTTAGGAGCACCCTAAGCAGGGTCATAGGAACCGCTCTCAGGGCCCTAGGAGAAAAGCCATCCGGTCCCGCTGCTGACGACATCGAGGGAAAATTCCTCTTGATATCTTTTCCTGTTATCAAATACAATTGTTCCACTTTAGGACGAGGCGGCAATGGGTAAAGGGTTGGCCGCAGGGTTCCCTTTGGTGGAGCTGTCATAACATCGGCCCACGCATCTAGGAATGCCCGCTCGTCTTCGACTACAGCTCGCGCGTAACCATCGAGGACGAGACGGGCACACTCGGACTGCCTTCTTCTAAACATGTCCTGTATTCTGGCATATTCTTGCCGCTTCTTCCTTCTTTTACTGATCTGTATACAAGTTCGTGATCCAGGTGGTCTCGGTCGTCGTCCATTCCTTGTAGATGTCACATCGTCTTGAAAGAAAACGTCCCTGACGTAATCATTCAGCGCCATTTCCATATTGGCCCCCAATAGCGTAGTCTTGGTAATATCGAAGAGGCTAGGCATATAGTAGTATAGTAGGATTACCGTTTTCTGATGAGGTTTTAGCGGACTATTGCGCAGGGCCAAAGGGTCTTCTCCTGCTGAATCTAGACAAGGGGAAACTCGCCCAAAGGAATCGACCCAAACACCTAAATATTTTAACCTTTCTCCAATTGTGAGCAGATTATTCTTACTTCCGCCTATCACTCGACTTCGAATGGATTGTATTTCAAATACATGGTGGGTATGATACTTGGTCGTCCTTTGTGGCATTTAGTTACCGAAAGCAGATTATTCTTACTTCCGCCTATCACTCGACTGTGAATGGATTGTATTTCAAACACATGGTGGATATTATACTTGGTCGTCCTTTGTGGCATTTAGCTACCGAAAACAGATTATTCTTACATCCGCCTATCACTCGACTTTGAATGGATTGTATTTCGAACACGTGGTGGGTATTATCCTTGGTCGTCGTTTGTGGCATTTAGCTATGTATGTCCGGCGCGGAGCGCCCCCACTCGCAGTACAGGACCACCGGGGGACACCCCTTGCCATCTTTCGCACACTTGATGACTCGGCAGTGCTCGCCGTACATAGCCGAGACCCCCCAACAGAGATAAACCCTGAGAGAGGCCCCAGCTGGCCGAGATACGTGCCTGGCTCCGGCCCACCACCGGCTAGCGCCCTCGCACCACACCACTCGACAGATAGCGCAGGGGGTTGCCAAAGCCCCCCGCACCCCTCAGCTTCCGGGCTGGACTACAGGAGGACGCCACCCCTCCTAGCCTACTTGAGGGCCCTTGTGGACCAGGGAAGGGAGCGGAAAAACTTTCCCCTCACCACAAAGCGGTCCCGATGAACTTAAACCCAGCAAAAGGAAACAGGGTTTTACCCCTAAGGCTGCTGCTACAAGAGGCCGCCACACCTCCCGGTATTCGTGTCTTGCAGGCTAGGTTCCGGCCCCCTGGAAGCTGGGTTACAACCACACGCCACGGAAGTTAGCCATAGGAACTTTGCCCGAACATCGGGTACCACCAGGGATTGCCGCCGTTGGCGACGTGAAAGGACACCAGTGATGAACACCAAAAGAAGCCATCACGTTTCCTATCTCCCGGCAGGGAGATGCTGCGAGGCACGTCGCCTGACGGCCTTTTAAAGGTTCCACCACCACTCCGACTTCAGGCCATTGTGGAAAAAGCATACCGGAAATGGGTAGCACAAGGATATACCCCGTACCCCTCAGCCTCCAAATGTGCTGGATTATAGGAGGGTAGCAATACCTCCCGGCCTCATCCGAGGGCCCCAAAGAGACCTCGACCAACCTTTCCCCGGTTTGCGGATAAATCCGTAGGCACCGTTACAGGAGGCTGCCATATCATCGGACGAACCGAGACCTCCCAGTACTTGTGTTACGCAGGCTAGGTCCCGGCTCCCAAGAAGCTGGGTTACGACCACGCGCCACAGAAGTTAGCCAAAGGGACTTTGCCCGGGCGCCGAGTACCAATGGGGAATAACCACTCCGGTATATACCCTACCACGGCCTTACGTCATCCTGGAGGCTTCCCCAGTGAGGGTCATCCCATAGGGTGCGCAGCATCGTGGGGCAGCTACCTCCCACAGCGAGATTCGCCTTCCAGAGCCCCTTCAGCCGGACAGGGCGTAATGCCTCTGTGCGTTGCCCAGGTCCTACCACGAGGAGGCGGGGTTGGTTGGCCAGGACAGACCGTTTCCGACGCTCAACTAGAGCTCCGCCCTATAACGAGCCCTCAGACTCCTCCGAGGACCCAGGACCCAGCAGTATTCTTACATCCGCCTATCACTCGACTTTGAATGGAATGTATTTCAAACGCATGGTGGGTCTTATACTTGGTCGTCCTTTGTGGCATTTAGCTACCGAATGCAGATTATTCTTACTTCTGCCAATCACTCGACTTTGAATGGATTGTATTTCGAACACGTGGTGGGTATTATACTTGGTCGTCCTTTGTGGCATTTAGCTACCGAAAGCAGATTATTCTTACTTCCGCCTATCACTCGTCTTTGAATGGATTGTATTTCAAACACATGGTATGTATTATACTTGGTCGTCCTTTGTGGCATTTAGCTACCGAAAGCATATTATTCTTACTTCCGCCTATCACTCGTCTTTGAATGGATTGTATTACAAACACATGGTGAGTATTACACTTGGTCGCCCTTTGTGGCATTTGGCTATTATTTCTTTATTGCACACATAGATACAATAAATCCTTCTCTCTTATATAAGGAAAGAGATTAAAACCTCACTTACAACGGTCAGTTGCCGGGAAGAATACACGAAAACAATGTATCGAACCTAAGCACATAAAAAGACTTAGTAAGGCAATATTCCGTGCTGTTAGACGAAAGTCCTTTAATGTTGCACTTGCCTTTCTCTCTATACACCCCCTCTCTAAAAATGTGAAAAGGAACATGGTAGATGCAGGCAGTCCCTGTCATCTGCAGAATACAATTGTTGATGGAAGGGGTAGAGTATTTACGAATTTTATCATTCGCAAGGACTGAGAGGGGCTTGTATTTCCCCCGGATCTGAACGCCCATTACAAAAGTAACCCCATCCTTGCATACTAACAGATCGGGTTTGTAGACTTCATCTCCATCATGAATGCTGTGCTCTCTAAACACCGTTGCACCTGTATGTTGGAGCCAGTTTTGCAGCTTAAGAAGCACAATGTTATGACGCTTTACCCTGGCCCCATGCGTTTTAGGACACGCCTGAATAACATGTGCAATGTTTTCCGAGCGGGTACACCCCGCACTATAGCGTGTGATCTTAAAACGTCCTCTGGCACATCTCACCCTTGTAGGTAGTGCGTGAATCCGGTGTTTTAACAAATCAACCCATTCATTGCAGGATAGGAATGATGGAGGATCCCTTATCCAGAAGGGTGATGGAGCAGTTCCCATTTCCTGAAGTCCCAGACCATCGTGGTGGCGTAGAGTCGCATCTTCCAGTACTCCTGCTGGCCAGTCTTGGTTGTGAGGTCGTGGCTACCCACTTGGAGCCGATGTCTCAGGTTGGAGCACTCACTCGCATATCTTGGGGAGGATGCCAACGCGACCAGGTACGGATCCTCAGCCTTGGTGCTCATTGCTTCAAGACGTGCCAGGCGCAGTCGTTGTAGGCTGAATTCTAGACAAGGGATTCCTAAACCGCCGTCGGAGAGCTTGGTATATAGGAAGGCGTTAGGGATGTCATGAGGAAGATGTAAAAATTCCTTCACAATTCTCCGTACTTGCCTGTCGTACCTTTGTAACCTAGGCAGATGGATGTCCGCCACAGACCATTCGTACGTCAGTCGAGGCAGCAGGTAATATAGGAAAAGTACCAGTTTCTGGTGGGGCTTCAGAGGGCTAGAACGCAGCGAGGTCAACTCCGTGGACGCGTCTTCTGTTACCGGGTGGATACCTCCAAACGCGTCAACCAGCAGACTCAAATACTTCAATCTGTCGGCGACTCCAAGAGCTGGAATGTGCTCATTGCCCACGAGGTATTGATGCGGAACCACCTTGACAAGCTTCTGCCTCCCAGACGGCACCATGGTGAATGAGGCACACTTGGCCACATTGATCTCGAGTCCATTACCTCCCATGAATAGGGTGAAATGGTCCAGAAGTTTCTGGAGCCCTTCGGCCGATTCCCCCAGCAAGATGAAGTCATCGCCGAATGCCAGCGCGTTAATCCTCCAGCCCTGGATGTCTGGTCCGATGTATTCTGGAATGGAGCTGATGAAGTCATCCATGATCAAGTTAAAAAGTAAGGAGGATAGGGGGTCCCCCTGCCGTACTCCTCTTGTCGGTTTGAGGGCCTTAGAGATGCCTCCATGTTCCAATGTAACAGAGCTCAGTTCGTAGAACGATCTAAGGTATTGTATCAACAAGGGATCGATACCTCGTTTTTCAAGGCATTGAAAAACAATTTCGTGGGGCGCGGAATCGAAAGCGCGACGTAGGTCCATGGACAACAATGCCAATCCGCGGCAACCCTTCTTAGATTCGCGCAGAATAGTTCGAAGCAACAAAATGTACTCAAACGTACCATCCGTGGGACGAAATGCCCGCTGAATTGGGTGGAGCATGATGGCCTGACGAAGCTGGCGATCCACCAGCTTATGGAATATCCGGAGGATCACAGGAGCAATGGTAATCGGCCGGAAGTCACCCGGGGCGCTACTGATGTCCTTCTTCGGCAGGAAGATGCTTCTGGAATTAGTCAAGGACGGGGGGAGTCGCCCAAGAAGGAAAAAAACGTTGCATAACGCTGCCAGATCATATGCCGGAATCCTCCTGGCCTGTGTGCAAGTCATTCTGTCAGGACCACGGGCGGACTTCATACCATCCAACGCAGCCTTGATATCTTCCGGCCTCACCGGTTCGAGTTGTACTAATTGAGGATGGTGTTGAACGTTATCTGATAAAAGAGCCTCCGGTGGGGTGGTGAACACCTTTCCCCAAAAAGCCAAGGTTTCTTCAGTTCTCCCTCTGTCCGACTTACAACCATCAAAGATCCGAGGCACCAGCTTCCACTTGTTGACTTGAAAAAGCCTTTGATACTCTGCATAGATTCGACGCCGCAGAACGCGGGCCGAAGGCTCGCTCCGGGGAACACCCTGACGAGGTCGTTTGTTACTTCTTCTGGTCTGCGACTGGGATCGCTCCTGCCTCTGGCTGGTATGCACAGCTGCTGTTAGGAGCCAGCGATCGAGATCTGCATAGGAAGTGTCTCCCCTCAAGATCTTACCAATGATCTTCGCGCTGCAGGTAATCGCGCTGCTTCCGTCGATTTTAATCTGTTCGGTGGTGCAGTTGGGTACGTGCTTTGACAACTCAATATTGATCCATCTAACATGAGCTAATTCTATCTCCTTAGCCGCCATTATAGCTAATTCCTCCCGTGTCCAAGCTACATTGCGTCGTTCTACGCTAATGCGATTGTTATACCGATCTGGGTCACAAACCCTCAAATGAGCACCTAGGCCCTTTTTTTATAATGTCTTCCACATGTAGGACAACTAACCGACCCCCCGGAGCCCGTCTCCTGACGGGCGGCCATAGGACTACTCACAACAGAGTCCCCGAGGATGATGATCACTAACAACAAGACCAAAACCCTTGGCATGCTAAGAAGCCCTAGGGCCCCATGGCCAATTAAACAAAACTTAAGGAATAGTGCCGGACTAGTACTTCACTGGTAAAAAAGGGGTTAAAAAGGCCTATTGAAGGTAGCATAGACGTGGCACAACTATCATAAACACTACAGCACATACATAAGAAGCACTGTTAAGCACCCAAACAGCTCGACGGGGCTTTAGGCAAAGTAAAATGTACACTCTTAGAAAAAAGGTTGTAGGAATTACTACTCAAAGTGTAGTATCGGCTTGTCGCAGATTTTACTAACGTGTTAGTAACTGAGAGTAGTAACGACATAGGAAGTAAATGTCACTACCTGTGCATTTACTACATCTTGGGGAGAAAGGTAGTAAATGCTAGTTTGTGCCTTCCCCTGTGCTCCTCAGGAGCTCCCAGTGTGGTGAATGTTGCTGCATTGTGTACATGAGGGCTGACAGCACTTCCCATCCCACCATGTGTGGCTTCGTGAACGAATATGCATGTAATACTGAAAAGAACATTGCTCAAGAACAATATATATAGAGAGGACAAGAATACCTTTATTGTGGTCTGAGGCACGTTACAAGTCTCCGCACATGAGGCGATAAGTTAGTCTACTGTAGATCGAAGATGTGCTCCAAGAGAGTTCACATGTTTTGCTTTTTTTTTTGTTGTATTCTACTTTGAAAGTCCAGTACAGCTCCATGACTGTTGAAACACCATTACTGATGTTGTCCACTTCTATATCCATGGCTTCGAGCTTGACATGAACTTCTAGTGCCTCGTGCAGTTTCACGTCCCGGTACGTGATGGAAGGGTATAGACATCCTTTATAGGTTGGAAGGGAAATGAACGTCATGTTATGCCAAGTGCACAGAATCATTTGGACAATCAATGTGTAAAACAGCAATATTGCTATATCACGCCAGGGGAACTGCAATCAAACAGTGAATTGTGACATATAGATATCAGAAAAATGCTCATCTTTCACGACTACATAAGCAGTATCAAAGGGGTGTACTCACACAGCTCCTAAAAAATTCTTGCTGTTCCTTCAGAAGTGATGGCAGAAGCCAAAGAACATAAATTGCGAAGCAGTCTATGGAAGAAAGGTGAAAAGTTAAGATGAGGCTCTCGCACTATGCACGCTCAAATCACACCACAAATGATCTGCATGAATGACTTCCTTCGTAAAACTAACATGCTATGCATTCAACCACACAGTAAATTTGCTTTGTTCAACTCTATTGACTTCTTACATTATTTTTTACATGACCTCTTACATTACAAGTGAATGCATTTTTCACCAATGGAATTCATGATTTCTAGGAGCTTGTCATCTGCTTTGATACCAGTGAGGGCAGTAGACTCTTGATGCACCTGTCTATACAGGAAATGATGTACATAAGATATCACTATGAGGTTAAGATAGTGTGCCCTGTTCAAGGTGCACTAAGCAACGGTATGCATACCATGCCCAGTACCGCCAGTGCAGAAATACTGTTGGAAAACTTCAGCCATTGTCGGGTGTGTCTCCACAATCCACTGGTGCCTGTGTCGAAACGTTTTGCCCAACATGCCACTTAATTTGGGAATGTCTGGCACTCTTCGTGCAATTTCGCGCTGCAACTGTTGCTTAAACTGGTCAATTTCATTTGCTCTGTATGCTGCCTTCTGAACCAGTGCCATCTGTAAGGGCACCAAACTGAAGTTACGAAAAATTGTTACAGGCAAAATAAGCTCAGGCCCATTGCATATGTGCTATCTCATGCACTGAGTTTAAATCACAAGTTCAAAGCAATGATACAGTCCATGGAAACGTACTATAGGCATCACGAGGCATTAATCGAGTTTAAACTTCATAACTATACCACGGTAAAGCAAAAGGCAGCACCACAATATTTGGGCATCTCTGTCTGTGACATAAACTTCATGCATATTTTATAGATTACAGGCATGAATAAAGGCACACTTACCGTACGATGTGGGCGTTTTGGACCATTTTCAGCGTTCATGGAATGCCTTTTTTGGCCAAGTTTGTCGTGGCCTCGTCTGCTGCATTGAGACCAGTCTGGACTCCTCAAACATGCCAAACGAAAACGAAGCCGCACTTTCCAAGAGTCCTGCAAGCAAAATGGTAGTCAGCCAATCTCACACAATGTGAACAAGTCCTGAATAGAAGAAGAATATAATTAGAACTGTAAGCGAACAGAACATGTAGGGTTAAATAATGACAAGGAGAAGCGCAAACGTGTAGTTTTTAGCGCTACGTGTTCTGGAGCATGTACCACTAAAGGGCCCAGTTAGATGTTCAATACCTTTGGGGGATGCCTCTCCCGTAGCGCTTGTGAGGTTGCCCATCGAGATTACCACACCATCTGCCTCTTCCGACCTGTAGAGGCAAGCAATTTCCGCATAAACGCCAAATTCGTAAGGCGCACTGGTTGCAGTCCATTACCCAGTTATCGCTGGTGCAGTTGTCGTCTCCACTTCGTCGAAAGTTAACGGCTTCGCCGCTCGAACAGGTATGTTCCGCGCGCAAACTAGGCGCTTAAACAAACGAATAAAGCTCCCGATAAATACTTTCGAAAGACGAACGCCCGCCATCCAGCAAACACATCGAAAGAAAGACAAAGACGCGGAAACGGAAGTTGCTGGTGGACGCCTGGCGGCAACTATTATTAACGCATATTCGGCGTAAAAGCTGTAAATTTTGTATCATGTTAGAGCATATGCGAAAAAGTTACGCAGAAAATACCGTTACAATATAAGTGTACAACATAAGGCTTGCCCCCGAATGGATCAGGAAGCTCATGGCATCATATTGCTGTTACTACGTTCTCTGGTTGCAGTAGTAACCACGACTGTTACTACATATCTGCGGTAGCAGGTCGTAATTTGGTAGTAATTACACAGAAGGAGCTAGTAAATGCATCAAGAACGTAGTAATGACGGCCATTACTACTTTTTTCCGACCTTTTTTAAGAGTGTAGTAATGGGCGATAGTATACCAACCTGCATTAGGAGCAGCGAAACGGTTAAAGTACCGCTCAACAGTCCCGTCGAGCTGTAAGGTCCTCCTTCGTGATGAGCGCTTACATGCAGAGTTGGCGAACGCTGATTCGTTGATGCAGTAGCCAATCAGAGCTCCGACGACAGCGGCCTCTGGGCTCGCTCGCGCCCCCACACTTGACTGAATAGTGGCGCCCTGCGACTGCGGCTAAACTAGCCCGGACCGGTGTCACCCTCTGGTGGGGTGTCTAACTGTGCCCGACTGAGAATCACCAGCTGAGGGGAAGTACGTGCTCAGCCCTCTAATATGTAAAGACACCCAATCTTCCGATGTGTCACCAATAGAAGCTGGCCAAGGACATCGTATAGCTCAAATAGCTAATAATAAGAAGGGGGGCCTCGACCCCTGACGATGCAGCCGTCTTCTCCAGGCAGGATCAGGTTACGTAGTAGAACCAGAAAGTTTGCATCCACTGGGACAGCACTTCACCACACACAGTCACAGCACCAGCTAGCAGGAACTCCGGAACCGCATCAGGCAACCAGGCAGCCTGGCATCCAGGCAGCAAGGGCAGTCAGAAAGTCAATCTGCATTAGGAGCAGAGAAACGGTTAAAGTACCGCTCAACAGCCCCGTTGAGCGGAAAGCAGATTATTCTTACTTCCGCCTATTACTCGACTTTGAATGGATTGTATTTCAAACACATGGTGGGTATTATACTTGGTCGTCCTTTGTGGCATTTAGCTAAGAACTCTTTATTGGCAAAACACACAATAAATCTTTCCCTTTGACAAAAGGTTAACTATTCCGGAACGTTGCCCTCATGTGGCATTTAAAAGCATTCACTGAGCCCAGGCACACGCAAAAGCATAACGAGCCTAGGACATACCTAGAAAATTCCCAATCACTAAGTCGATCATATGACTTCCTGCACAGGATGCCTCGTTCTGTGAAAGTGATGGGGATACACAATACCTGAGTTACACAGTACTTAGCACAAATGATGTCAACAAGAGTCGGGAAGAGGTATTTGGCCTCTTTTTGACGCGAAAATTCCCCCAGAGTTTTATATTCTCCGCGTACCTGAACATCAAAAAGGGTGACCGTATTACCCTCGGATACCAGAAGGTCTGGTTTAAAAACTTCGTCTCCCACCGAGATCGCTGGTTCCCGGAGGACAACCTTTCCATGAGACTCCAAATGCCGCTGCACTTTATGGACAACCCGGTCATGCCTCTTGACTCTCATGCCGTGGGTCCTAGCGCATCCTTGTATCACATGGGCGTTGGTCTCGCTGAGGTTGCAACCAGCTCGACACCTGGTCCCCCTGTTCCGACCTCGAGCACATCTCTGCAAAGTTGGAAGTGCATGAATACGATGTTTGATCATATCGACATATTCTGCAGAGTGAAGGAAGCGAGGAGGAGATCTTATCCAAAAAGGGGGCGGGGAATTACTGGCCTCCTTCAACCCTTTCCCATCTGTCGTACTATACAGGTGGTTTCTCCAGTAGTTCTGTTGGTCGGATTTGGTTTGAAGGATGGTCCCGCGTAGCAGAAACCCTTGAAGTTTGGCCACTTCGTCCCGGTAGTACTGCGATGCACAAAACTCTCGTAAGACCGGGTGCGATTCCTCCGTGCAGCGCAGCAGCCTGGCCAGCCTAATTCGAGGTATGGCTAAAGAAAAGCCTTCCGCATATCACTCGACTTTGAATGGATTGTATTTCAAACACATGGTGGGTATTATACTTGGTCGTCCTTTGTGGCATTTAGCTAGGAACCTTTATTGCACACACAATAAATCATTATCTCTTTACACGGGAGATTGACCTCTCAATGGTGACCGCTGGTGCCCCTCATGAACGAAAAGAAACATTTTATTGAGCCTAGGGCCACCAGCAGACATATGTGCGAGATCTGTTGCTAAACTAGGCCTAAGTTCTTCAAAAAACGTACAGTACCTCTATCTATACAACCGCGCTCGTTGAGTGTTACGGGCTCGTGATATACCTCTTCACAATCTGTTATCCTCTGGATTTTCTCGTTGAAGCTTGCCGTATCGTATTTCTTGCGTTTTTCTTCACTGAAGGCTGCCAGAGGTCGGTAATCCCCTCGGACCTGGACGTCAGCGACCACGGCCATAGCATCACGAGCATAGATTATAAGGTCAGGACGGAATACCTCATCTTCCATCATCACCCGTGGTTCCCGCAGGACCTGTAGCCCAAGTTTCGTCGCCGTATGCTGTAGGTACTTGACCACTCCGTCGTGACGGGCCACGCGTGCTCCATGAGTCTTCGGGCACGCTTGTACCACATGGGACAGGGTTTCTGCGGAAAGACAGCCAGCCAAGCACCTGGTATTTTTGCAGCGGCCTGTGGCACATCTCATGCGGGTGGGGAGAGCATGAATCCTGTGGCGCACCAGATTCACCCATTCCGCTGCCGATAGGAATCTGGGTGGGTTGAACACCCAGGAAGGAGGAGGACTACTGGAGGCTTCGCTCAAACCCTTACCATCGGTTGTTGCTAGCAGACGAGCTCGCCAGTGGTTTAGCTGGTCGGCCTTGGTGGTGAGGCTGGATCCACCCTGCTGCAATGCTCCTTGTAGTCTGGCCAGTTCCCTGGTGTATGCCGGCGAGGTTGCCAGGGCCTGCAGGAACTCATCATCTTGGCGAGCCGCCAGCCGGGCGAGCCGCATCCTTGGAACCGCCAGGGCAAAACATGGTATCCCTAGGCCTCCGGTCCTGATGTTGCTATAAAAATAAGCACTCGGCACATCGTGAGGTATGTGCAGGAATTGTTTGAGATATCTTCTAATTTCACGGTCATATTTTTGCAGTAGCTGGATGTTCAGTTCCACGAGGGTCCAGCCGTAGACGTACCGCGGTAGTAGGTAGTACACCAATATTATCTGTTTTTGGTGTGGTTTTAGCGGGGAACAACGAAGAGATTCTAAGTGAGACGCTGCCAACGTTCTGTCTGTCGTAACATTCCCGAATGCATCGATACATACACCCAGGTAGCTGAGTTTGTCCCCTACAGATAATGTTGGTAGGGGGTCTTGCCCGATAAGATACTCGTGCAAGGTGATCTTTACTAAGTCGGAGAACAAGGAGCAGTCAAAAACAGGGACAACGACACAAGAAGACACACAAACAGAGGCAAATTGTTCTCCGAGTCATGTACCAACAAGCCCATCAAGCTACTCTAGATCTTTACTAACTTCTGCTGACCCGATGGAAGCAGCGTCCACGTGGCACATTTTGATGTGTTAATGTAACCCATGTGCACAGGAAAACAGAGTGAACATGTCGAGTACATGCTGGAGACCTTGGGGGGGTTTCTGCCAGCAGGATGACATCGTCTGCAAATGCTAACGCCCCCAGCCGCATTCCATTAACTTCCGGGCCGATCTGGCGACTCAATGCAGACAGAAACTCGTCGATTATCAGATTAAATAGTGAGGGGGATAGTGGGTCTCCTTTGCGCACGCCTTTCAGTGGTCTGATGATCCTTTCCACTTTTCCCATTTGAAGTACAGTTGAGCTGTTGTTGTAAAAATTTTCAAGATATTCGACGAGGTACGGGTCGACACCGCGTGTGCGCAGGGCTCGGAAGACTACGTTAAACGGGACACTATCGATTGCTCGTCTGAAATCAACGGAGGCAAGGGCCAGCCCTTTACATTCTTTACGGGCCTGTTTAATAATATGTCTTAGCAGGATAACGTTTTCGAATGTCCCGTCGGTGGGTCTGAAAGCCCTTTGCTGGTGGTTCAACGTCACGAAACCACGAAGCTTATTGTCCAGGATCTTATGGAAAGTGTGCGAACCAACATGCTGGCTATGGTGATAGGTCGATAATGAGAGGGATCCGAACTTCCATCTTTCTTTGGAAGGAAGATTGCGCGCAGAGGTGAGGGAGGGAGGGAGGTAGCCTGCCCTGAAGCAGAAACAGATTGCAGAGTGCGGCCAGATCATCACAGGGGATACGGCGAAGATCCTCTCCTGTTATACCGTCTGCTCCAGGACTCGACTTCATGCCGGAAACCACTCTCCGCACCTCATCAGCCGTCACTGGATCCAGCTGCATTATGGTTCCGGGTAGGGGTGTAGCCTCCATCAGCATCGTTTCAGGAGCGTCTGTTAGGATCTTCCCCCATGCTTGCACGACCTCTTCCGGGCTGCCCTGACTCTTTTTCCTCCCTTGTAATATTTCATTTGTTAGTCCTCTTTTGTCACAATGGAATAACCTTTGATGACGTACTCTCTCCTTCTCTCCCTTCGCCCAGATGTATTTAGCCCTTGGTTATCCCGGTGGGTGGGGTGTTCCGGCCTAGGAGGCCTAGGTTTTATGAGAGCTTGCAACCAGCGATCAAGGTCAGCATAGCTGAAGTCGTTACGCAAGGCATGATTAGTTATCCTCTTCAATTCTCTAGATCTTTCCCGTGCAGTGACAATGGCACAATACTCACGAAGGGCATTCTGTAGTCGAGGTATTGTCCCTACTTCCTCGTTGGGGGTGCCCGATAATGGGGCAGCAGAACATGTGGCCAGTGAGTCGACTCGTGATTTGTATATCTCAGCATCGCTGACGTCCCCACCATCAAACATGTCCCTGCTCGGGGTTTGTGTAGCCTCCAGACGATCTTCTAGTACGAAGTTGGCTATTTCCTCCGCCAGGTTCGAGAGCTCGATGGGATCTTCAGACCAACTACGCCTCCGGATGACTCCTGTTCGGTCTTCGATCCGATGGAAGTTGCCCTCTAGGTATTTGCATGGGTGACCCATCTATCTGCCCTCTCGCTCCTTGGTTGCTTGATATATTACTTCCCGTAGCATTAGCTATGCTCGTACTAGGCAACGGAGATGCTGTACTCGCCTCCACAGCTCCTCTAGCGCTGTTAGCTTCCCTCCTCCTATTTTCCTCCATGCGCACCTCAGCCATGATGGTATGATATGCTGGCGATTTTCTCTTGTATCTTATTTGCTCGGCTGTGCGCGTCGTAAACACTTCCGCTAGAGCCTGATTCATAAATTTAGGTGGCGATGGTTTCCCCATAAGCTCTATCACTTTGGTGGCCAATAGTATCAGTTCTTCTCTACTCCATCTCCTGTCAGTTCTCTCTACAACGACATTTGCATTCGCTATTTCTGGGGCACAGACTCTAAGATGTAAGGTAAGTCGCCTTTTCTTGTAGGTCCTATTGCAGACTCGGCGGTCTCCGCAGGACCCGTCGCCTGACGGGCTGCCATATCTACTCGTTTTACGTTACTGCCTGCGGTACTAGCACTATTCACACAAAGACCAAAGCCTCTAGACTCCTCAGGTCTATCAAGGCAATATGGCCATACATGATAACTTGTAAACGTGAAAAAAAGGGGACAAAAAGCCACATAAATATATACACAATACACAACATCTAGTCTGGGGAAGCTGCATGCTAAAAATTGCATCGCTTCTAGGTAACTATACTCTGGCGTAGTCTGGTGGGATCAATACTACAAAAGTACCAATATTACTGTACCAACCTGTGCAAAGAGGAAGAATTGTGTAAGCACACAGTGGCGGGTGTGCTCCCACCAGACTACGCTGGCGCGCTCGGGCGTTGGGCTTAAGTAGGTTTCTCGTCGTCTCGGATTGGGTGATTGAAGATATGCAATGGCGTGACGCGTAGGATTGGGTGCTTGAAGATAAGCAAATGACCCTGTCTGTAGCGCCCTCTGAGTTTCAACGGCCGTACTCCAGCACGCGGATAGACACTACACTTGCTTGACTATAGCGCCACCTAGTGGCTACTTTGGTGTGTATCCGACCTCTCTGCTGGAGAGATAGCTTGCACGGTTGAATATGCTATCACAGGCCTTTGAGGACATCGTATAACGGCTCCATAGAAAACGATGAAGGTTGGCTGCCACTTGAGGCTCACGCAGCCAGCAGCCGCTGCTGTTACCCGCTCCACAGTCCGGACCTCACTGCTCCTCTGTACGTCACTCCGGTAGAAAGTTCGCCACCACAGCTTCCGTCGACGCCAACACACCACCAGGCACTCAGTCACCACCTGTGCAAAGAGGAAGAATTGTGTAAGCACACAGTGGCGGGTGTGCTCCCACCAGACTCCAGAATAGAAAGCAGACTATTCTTACTTCCGCCTATCACTCGACTTTGAATGGATTGTATTTCAAACACATGGTGGGTGTTATACTTGGTCGTCCTTTGAGGCATTTAGCTAATAAATGTTTATTACAACACATTTCTCCTGCAAGAGTGGGCGGAGTCACCACAAAAAAAACATCACATAACTGCCTCCCTTAATGTGGTCCTAAAACGCGCCTCCTTTTAGGCGGGAGTACGCCTTACAACAAAAGGCCCTAGGCCATGGCAAGGTGAGGCAGCGTGGATCTTGCAGTCGCACTCGTGAATGTTCTCCAGGCCGCCACGGTCCCCTCTAACGCCATCACAGCGGCGAGCCGCAGGCTGGACGACGAGATACCAAGATGTCGCATGCTCTCCGCAGACTCTGATGAACAAATGCCCCTGATGTTGATAGTAGCAGATGTGAAGGGCACAGGTGTTGAAGGGGATGCCGCTGCCCGGAGGAGGTCCGCCATCTCGTTGTTGTCGTAAATCCTGCTCTTTTCCCTATGCAAGACGTTGAGGGGCCGGCCGCATCCCACGACTTCCACATTCGCCACCCAGATGGCATCAGAGCGCTGCGCAATTATGTCGGGCTTCCGCAGACCCATGGAGGTCGGGATGTGGCGCTCACGTTGTATGTGCCACCCCTTGCTGCAGAGGCTCCGCGCAAGGTGCATCGCAATAAGATCGTGCCGCTGGTGACGTGCCGCGTTAGTGACAGGGCAGTGCTGCGTCGCATGGGCACGACACCCAAGTTTATATAGGCACGACACCCAAGTCAAGTAAGTATCCAGCCCTGTCCGCCCCCGGGAGGACCTTGCCCTCGTGGGCATGGCGTTTATCGTGGCCTGGACGACATCTACCAAGTTACGGCCCTCTATAAGACGGGATCCGTCAGAGATCCAGGCATGGGTCCCAGGCACAGCAGGTGCCTCCCTCAGTTCACGGCCATCGATGGTGCCAGGCAACTTCCTCGCCCAGTATACGCGGGCCTGCGCCTGAGATGGCAGTAGAGGACCCTCCCAGGTAGCTCTGGCGATGGTATCCAGCTCGTGGAGAACACTGAGCCGAGCACCCCCAAGCACCAGCTCGTGCAGCAGCCGTGGAAGGACGAAGACCCGTAGAATGAAGAGTCGCTGCTGGGGCTTGAGAGGAGCGCCGCGGAGACGCCCGACCATTGTGCAGAGAAGCTCAGCCGGGGACGGGGGACGGGACGCAAATGTGTTGAAGGTTATCCCGAGATATCTTCATTCCGTTGACGCAGTCGAGGCCGGCAGTGCCTCGACCAGCTGATGAAATGTCATGGGCTGTACGACCGACTTCTTCTCCTTCCCAGCCGCCAAGAGATTCAGCGTCCGACATTTAGCCACGTTGAACATCAGACCACGGGGCGTGAAGTACTGTTCGGCCAGCTTCAAGAGGTGCCGAAGGCCAACCGGGGAGGATGCGCACAGTAACAAGTCGTCGGCGAAGGCAATTGCGTTGACAATAGAGTTGCCAACCGCGACGCCCACGTGGTCTGGCAGGGACTTCAAGAACCCATCCACCACGAAGCTGAACAGGGGAGGGCTGAGTGGGTCCCCCTGGCGGACACCACGCGTAGGGCAGACCCATCTTGTGAAGGGACCAGATGACAACTGCACCGGGCCTCCGGCGTACAGGCGGCGCAGGTAATCCAGGAGCAGCGGGAGAAGTTCGGCTTCGGAAGCTGCTGTAAACACCGCCCCGAAGGCCACGGTGTCCAACGCCTTCCTCAGGTCAAGCGTAGCGATGAAGATAGAGCGCCTCCTGCGACGTCCCTCGGCCAAGATAGTGTGGAGCAGCGCCGTTCCCTCAGCGCAAACCATCAGCCACGGTGAAGGCACGCTGCTGGTCGCAGAAGCATCAGTCTTCCCGCAGGCTAGCCGCAATCACTCGGTGGAACATCCGCAGCATTACCAATGAGATGGCGATCGGTCTAAAGTCACCAGGCTCCCCCGGTGACGCCACCCTTGGGACGAGGACTGCACGGGCATCCATCATGAATGAGGGCACCTCACCGGCCAGAAGCAGCAGATTGAAGATGATAACCAGGAACGGCACGGGCAGATCTTTAAGAGCACCCACCATCACCCCATCAGGCCCAGGCGCCGAATCGGCCGCTGTGAAGGCAGCCACGAGTTCCTCAGGAGGGATCGGGGTCACAAGTTGATCCTTCGATGGTCGAGAGCAACCCTGGTGTTCCTCATACACATCAACCATTGAGGCCATGACCTCACCCCAGAAATCTAGGAACACCACGGGGTCACCAGGGAAGGGAGCAGCCGGTCCATCCAGAAGAAGGCGTGCACAGGCTCGTCGGGACCGGGTGTACAAGTCCTGTACCTAAGCGTACTCAGCCCTAGGACGGGCTCGACGAGTCCTGGGTACAGCGCGTGGGTGGGACCTCCCGCGGGCCCCTTCACCGGTGCGATGAGGCAGAAGATCCTTCAGGAAGATTTCCAGGCCTTTGATGAATCCACGGCCCCCAAGAGCCATATCGACCAGCCCTCTCAGTGCAGCGTGCCGCAGTTCTGGTCTCAGATGATGAGAGGCATAGTCCACCAGGAATTTCAGGAGTCGCTCCTTCGGCTCAACAGGCACCTGCCTGCCCAGGGGGAAGAGAGTCCCAGCACCCGGGAGAAGGCTGTCCAGGCGGCAGCCCCAATGACGAAGAACTCGCTGCTGAGCTCTCCATCGATGAGGGCAGAGACGGAGATGCAGCACCACCAGCTTCCAGAGACCGCAGATGAAGACCACCAGGCATGGGGAGATAAATAGCACCACTCGCACCACACGAAGCTCTAGCACCACCAGAAGTGGAGGGAGGCTCCCAGTCCACCGCCACAGCAGGCACATCACGATGCAGAGAGGCCATCCCGGCAGGTGTAGATGAAGCAGGATTCACCCCAGGATCCACAGTAGGTCTGGCAGAAGCTGACAACACTCGCCCGCCTCATCACCGGGATGGCGATCAGCATGGCCGACAGCGGGCCCAGTCCCAGCTAGCTCAGGCGACGCCGGGTTCACACAGTCTTCAGATGGAATCGATGAGGGTCGCAGCACTTGAGGCGGAGAAGACGATGACGAGGCCGGTGAGGAAGGCACTAACAGAGGACATGACGAAGGCGGTGACGAGGCGCGCGCTTCTCTCGGTGAGGTTCTTCTCCGCAGAATTCACAGGGAAGCTGCAACACGCTCTCTATGGGCCGCAGTCCTCCAGATGCCCTTGATGCCCTCTAAGGTACGGCCTGGGAATGCCTCAAGCAAGGCGACATTCATAAATCGAGCAGCTCCTTCAGTAGACAGCTCGGCCTCCCTATAGGCCGACATTTGCCGCTCCTCTTCCGTCCAGCGGGGTCGGGAGGCAGCAGTCCGGACCGCATCCGCTGCCTCATCAGGGTGCTGGTGCCTCATATGCTGGACCAGGCCAGCCCTCGACCTGAACACCCGACAGAGGGGCTCTACGAAATTCGCCAACACGAGCCAACAGGATCGGCACTGAACAACAAGAAGCACAGCGCCGTAATCTTCTCTACCTGCAAATCTAGCACCTAGTCAGCCACCTGGAACTCAAGAGAACCAGGGCCCAGGGGACACCCCGTGGAGGTCAGGGCTAGGATTTCGTCCCCCAAAGGGGCTGGAAAGCAGATTATTCTCACTTCCGCCTATCACTCGTCTTTGAATGGATTGTATTTCAAACACATGGTGGGTATTATAGTGCGTCGTCCTTTGTGGCATTTAGCTAGTTCTGTAGGCACAGGGACTCCCTCCGCGCCATAAGGGGTTTACCGCCACGAAGCTTCCGCCCCCGGCCATGAATCGTACACTTGATGGTGGAGTAGTACTCAACCCTGAACTAGCCGGGACCCCCGAAGAAGATAAACTCCAGGAGGATCCCAGCACCCCGGTCACGGGTCGGCCACAGCCAGCAGGTCGGCAATGCTGTCTTATGCCTCATTTCCAGTGGGTAATGTCAGAGGGCGCCTCTCCGCAAACGCTTACCCTCCAACATCTCCAGCCCCCAAGAAGCTGGGTTACAGGAGTCCACCACCACTCCTGGCTATAGGAGCCATACGGTCCTAGTTGAGGATATTTCCCCGGCTTTAGTTTCCAAGGCTACCGCTACAGGGGCCTACCGTCAAACATCCTGGCGGGAGCCATCCGGTACTTGTCGAAAGCGTGCCTGTATGGAATAATCCCACTCAAGCATGGCAAAGATTCAGCCAAGGCTGTCCTACGCCTCATCTTTAATGGGTACTCTCGGTGGGGGCCTCTCCGCAAAGGCTTACCCTCCAACATCTCCAGCCCCCCAGAAGCTGGGTTACAGGAGTACGCCACCACTCCTGACTATAGGAGCCATACGGTCCTAGTTGAGGACATTTCCCCGGCTTTAATTTCCAAGGCTACCGCTACAGGGGCCTATCATCAACATCTGCACGAGGCGGGAGCCACCCGGTACTTGTCCACAGCGTGCCTGTATGGAATAATCCGAATAGAGCATGGCAAGGATTCAACCCCGCCTCCCCACCAACTGCTAGGGCCTCCCGTCCCCAACACCAGGGCCTCTGGGTGGGTTGGCCACATCTCCATCGGGAGCGTGGAACAGATAAGGGTCTTAGTGGACGTGCCACCCACAGCACGCGGTCGCCACTGGCGGCGCCGCCGCACAAGAGCATGGCCCGCGTTAGCCGTTCCGTGGAACGTTGCCCAGGCCCTACCACGAGAAGGTGGGGGTTGCTTGGCGGATGGTCTGGCCTGAGAGCCTGAGAGAAAGCAGATTATTCTTACTTCCGCCTATCATTCGTCTTTGAATGGATTGTATTTCGAACACATGGTGGCTATTATACTTGGTCGTGCTTTGTGGCATTTAGCTATTTTTTCCCCTCTTAAAAGGAAGAGGTACCTCTCCTCCCAAACCCCATACACTCCGCGCCGCGTAACAGCAATGCCTTCTTCAGCCGTGGGGTTATACCACGGACGTCAGGCGTCCAAACATCCTATAAGTCCGGGACGCCTCCCTGTAGAGCGGTCACCGACCATAACTTAATATCGGTCTTACGGATTCCCATCTCCAGTAGTAGGTTAGCACTATCCTTGGCCCAGATCCCCTTGAACGACATGGTGATAGTTCCAATCTGGAAATCACCCGCAGCATCTTCCTTCCTAATGGCATCAATCAGGTCTGGTCTATTATATTTCAACACTTTATGTGCGTGTGCTGCTGGGGGGTCGATACCAGTGCCGACGATTTGCGCATCTAGAACCCGCACCCGTTCATCTTTTCTGGCCACGAGATCGGGCTTCAGGAATCCGTCGTATACTTTGAACTTTCTTTCCTTTTCCACTTTCCAGTCCACTTCCACCAGCCTCTTCGCCACTAGGCGCACCACGTTGTCGTGTCTTCTACAACATGCACTATGAGTCCGGTGGCACGCTTGGAGGATATATGACGAAGTTTCGTGACTGTTACAGCCAGCGCGGCAACCTCTATCTCCATCTCGGCCCCTCTTCGATGGCGTGAGGCAGGGAAGTGCATTGGCTCTTATTTTGACGGCGTCAATGAATTGACTGCCTTGCATTATCCTAGTTCCCTCTTGTAACCATTGGTGGGCATAGGGCACCTCTGCTGCCTCTCTTAACGCTTTTCCATCATTGGTGACATATAGAGAATGCGCCCATAGCTTGTCCATGGCTTCAGCCATCCGTATAGTCCGACCTTCTCGGCGTAACGCACCTTCCGTCTTCGCGGAAACATTCATCATGAAGGGCGTATCCATAATCCCCCTCACCACCGGGCTCGTCGAAAAACGGAGGGCAGCAATCCTCTTCATCAGGAGTATCGGTATTGTCCACTGCATAGAGGGAATCCCCAGTCCTCCTCGCTTGACCGAGGTACGGTAAAAGCCTACCGGCACGTCATGTCGAAGATGTAGCCATCTGCGGATGGCAGCTCTCACTAGGACGTCCATCTTATCTAGTAGCTTCGTGCTCCATTGTCCTAGTACCAGTCGATGGTAATAGCGCGGTAATAAATACCATCTCAGAATTGTAAGCTTCTGTTGGGGTTTCATGGGAGCAGTTTGGATCCTTCTGAGGCCATCCTCCAGGTCATGGGTAGATGGAGTAGCTCTTCCATCAGGACGGAACGTCACACCCAAATACTTCCATGTATATCTCGGGGGTCATAGCAGGCAGGGCAACTGCGTCAATATTGAAGCACGGTTGGTCATCGACTTTCATTCTTTTCTGTCGCCCGGAGGCTACCAACGAGATGGTCGCTGATTTTGCAGCGTTAACTTGCAGTCCTCTCGTTTTCATAAATTCGACCACTGCGTCTAGTCTAGCCTAAAGCCCACCTGGTGTCGATGCAACGAGTATAATGTCGTCGGCAAAGGCCATGATCTCGAGGAAACTTCCCCCGACACCAAAGCCGATGCCCGTATCCACCTTCTTTAGGAGCTCATTAATCACACGATTGAAGAGAATGGGCGAGAGTGGGGTCACCTTGGCGGACGCCTGTAGTCAGCTTCACCAATCTACTTGATCTTGGTAGTTGTAGCATCGTTGGGGCATCGTCATATAACTCCCGAAGGTATGTGACAAAGCTCCCAGAGAAGCCCGCCCTCCTAGCGGCTCGCAGGATCGCTTCTTTCGAAACTCTATCGAAGGCTTTTGCCAGATCGATGGTGGCCATATACAATGATTTATTCAGTCTTCGGCTTTCAGACAAAGCTGTACTCAGAAGCATAACATTTTCAGCGCATCCATCAACTGGGATGAAGGCTCTTTGTCTATAGTTGAAGTTGACGAATGCCAAAAGTCTTTTGGCCATAATACGGTGGACTAGTCGGGCCAGAACCGACGTTATCGTGATTGGTCTGAAGTCCTGGGGAAGCTTAGCGTCCGGTTTCTTCGGGACAAATATTGTCATTTCTCGCATATTGTCATTCCTAGCATTCCTCAGGACCGTTGGCGGTCTTCCACATAACATCAGAAGATTCATTATGAGTCGTAGAATTGTTGAAGGCACAGCTCTCAAGCTCCTTGGTGAAAAGTTATCAGGTCCAGGCGCCGACGCAAGTGGCGGCATATTTGCCTTTACATCCAGGGCCGTGATGACGTAGAAAAGGTCGATCGTTACCGGCACCACATTTTCATCATCTTCATCCATCGGAGGGGGAACTGTCCCCGTCATGATGGCTTCCCATGAGTTCATGAACGAGACCTGCAGGCGTACTCGTCCTCGTCCTCGACTGCAGGCGTACCGTAACCATCGAGGACGAGTCTCGCGCAATCCCTCTGTCGTCGCCGGTAGAGCAGTTGAAGTTTCCTATAGTTGACCTTCCTTTGCTTTCTTCTGCTGAGGCCCGCAGGCAGAGAAGTAGTTTCGGGGCACGCCGCCCGTCTCTCCATGTCACGAGTGAAGACATCACGCAAATAGTCGTTGAGCATTGATATGACATCGACACCTCGAACCGCCTGGTTCACAATGTCATATAATCTGTCTCCTTGAAAAGAAGTTGGTGACGTTCTAGCTGCAATTCTCTCAACCTCCGTCTTGATAACTTCAAGACGTGACGGCGGGATCTCCCTTCCATACCGCACAAACGGGTCCGCGAGCACCTCCTGGGCCTCCATTGCCGCCTCTTCTTCAGGGACTCTTCATGAGGTCCAGGTGAAACTACTGGTTCCAGTAGCTTAGAAGTAAGTCCTGGACTCTCCGTCGATAGTGTGGGTCTTTTCGATGTGACTTTATGGCTTCCAATGTCCTCTCCGGAAAGCGCTCGTGGAGAGCAATATTCAAAAACCTCGGTGGGTTTTGACTCCTCTTCAGGGCAGCCCCCATCATCACCAAACGATGTTCTTCTTCTGGCACCCATCGGGGTCTAGTCCTTTCAACCTGTACATCCCTGTTGTAGTCTTCAGGATGCCTCGCCTTATGGTGCAGACTGAGGCCGGATTTGGTTGTAAAAGGTCGCTCACATATGACACAAGGCCACTTTGCTTGTTCTGAACTGGAGACGTCTCCCTGGCTTTTGTCTGCCTGACTGGCGTGGGGCTGGTTCGGGGTAGATCCATGACCCCCTGATGCACTGGCTCCCGAGGGCCCCGTATTCCGTCGATCGCCTTCTGGTCCACTCATTCCCAAGCCTTCAGATCCACTTTTTCTTAAGCCTTCTGATAAAGCAGGAAGATTTGCTGAGGAAGTCGGTGGTAGCTGGTGCTTCTTTAGACTTGCGTGCACTCGTACACCTTTAAGAGAAGAGAAAGCTCTCCTACAGGGGAACGGGAAGGCCTCCGGACGAGCGTCGCTTGTAGATGCTTGGAAAGGTACTGACTGGCTCACGCCGCACGTGTTGGCACTAGGAGCTTGCGCCGTGCGGCGCTGGCTTCCTCTTGAATCTGGATTTTTCTTCGTACCTAGTGTGACACACTCCGCATAGGGTGGCAGCCTCTGCAGAGAGCGGTGTTGGGGTCAGAGCTCCGTTTGTCCCCAAGACCCGCGAGGATCAAGGGTTAACAGCTTGCACCACGTGAAGGTAGAGATGACCACTTCCGAGAGAGAGGCTATGTATTGCGCATCCACTCGGCTTGTGGCGACACACGGTTCAAGCCCCCCACTGAGAGACGCCTCACCCTCACCCCCAATTAACTGGGTTACAGGTGGCCGCAACACCACCCGGTGAATGGGGAGAGGGACCGCTCAGGCAGTGCCATCCCCGATATGACGCCCGGCTCAGACCGAAGCCAGAGCCCAACTCGAAAGCAGATTATTCTTACTTCCGCCTATCACTCGTCCTTGAATGAATTGTATTTCGAGCACGTGGTGGGTATAATGCTTGGTCGTCCTTTGTGGTATTTAGCTATGCATGTCTGGCGCGGAGCCCCCCACTCGCAGTACAGGGCCACCGGGAGACACCCCTTGCCATCTTTCGCACACTTGATGACTCGGCAGTGCTCGCCGTACATAGCCGAGACCCCCCAACAGAGATGAACCCTGAGAGAGGCCCCAGCTGGCCGAGATACGTGCCTGGCTCCGGCCCACCACCGCCTAGCGCCCTCGCACCACACCACTCGATGGATAGCGCCGGGGGTTGCCAAAGCCCCCCGCACACCTCAGCTTCCAGGCTGGATTACAGGAGGACGCCACCCCTCCTAGCCTCCCTGAGGGCCCCTGTGGAAAGGGGAAGGGAACGGAAAAACTTTCCCCTCACCACAAAGCGGTCCATGTGAACTTAAACCCAGCAAAGGAAACAGGGTTTTACCCCTATGGCTGCTGCTACAAGAGGCCGCCACACCTCTCGGCATTCGTGTCTTGCAGGCTAGGTTCCGGCCCCCACGAAGCTGGGTTACAACCACACGCCACGGAAGTTAGCCACAGGAACTTTGCCCGAACACCGGGTACCACCGGGGATTGCCACCGCTGGCGACGTGAAAGGACACCAGTGATGAACACCAAAAGAAGCCATCACGTTTCCTATCTCCCGGCAAGGAGATGCTGCGAGGCACGTCGCCTGACAGCCTTTAGAAGGTTCCACCACCTATCCGACTTCGGGCCAGTGTGGAAAAAGCAAACCAGAAATGGGTAGCACAAGGATATACCACGTACCCCTCAGCCTCCAATTGTGCTGGATTACAGGAGGGTAGCAATACCTCCCGGCCCCATCCGAGGGCCCCAAAGAGACCTCGACCAACCTATCCCCGGTTTGCGGATAAATCTGTAGGCACCGTTACAGGAGGCTGCCTTAACATCCGACGAACCGAGACCTCCCAGTACTTGTGTTACGCAGCCTAGGTCCCGGCTCCCAAGAAGCTGGGTGACGACCACGCGCCACAGAAGTTAGCCAAAGGGTCTTTGCCCGGGCGCCGAGTACCATTGCGGAATAGCCACTCCGGTATATACTCTACCACGGCCTTTCGTCATCCTGGAGGCTTCCCCAGTGATGGTCAACCCATAGGGTGCGCAGCATTGTCGGGCAGCTACCTCCCACTGCTAAATTCGCCTTCCAGAGCCCCTTTAGCCGGACAGGCGTAATGCCTCTGTGCGTTGCCCAGGTCCTACCACGAGGAGGCGGGGTTGGTCGGCCTGGACAGTCCGTTTCCGGCCAGGACACTCCGAAAGCAGATTATTCTTACTTCCGCCTATCACTAGTCTTTGAATGGATTGTATATCGAACACGTGGTGGGTATTATACTTGGTCATCCTTTGTGGCATTTAGCTATTTTTTTTAAACAAATCTCTCTTTATTGGAAGAGATACCATACAAGTCTGAATTATACCTAACAATACTAAGCAGCTTCACCAGTGGGGGCAACCACCGAGGTCATTTTGCCAAAAATCCAGTATGACCTGACACTTCCCTGAACCGCTATAACAGATCCCCAAGAACACACATGGTCCTCAGGATGTCCCCACAGTGTCATCGTGTCCTCGTCCTTCGAGGTGTATCCCCAGGAAGTCCTGAGGACAACACTCGCGGACTGTCCGTGAAGGGTCATTCAGGCACGTCCTGTGCCTGTCCCTGTGGGTAGCTAGGAGGACGAGAACTATTATATTATTTAGTTTACCTGCTCAAACTCCCTAAGCACATTTGTTTTGTTTTTGGGCCGATCCTCGGACCTGACTGACATTTTTCTTAAATATAGGGTACGTGGCCCAGCGTAAAATCCTCTGCCGCTAAAAGGAATGTCTGTCTATTATACATGAAAGATTTCTCCTGAAAAGAACAAAACGCGCGATTCTGTGGCACTTGTTTTGACTTTCAAAGGTTCTACCTGAATGTCTCAAACCAAAGGAAGTAAGAAACATAGACTTTGGAATGAAGCAGAGCTACTACTTCAATCAATTTTTCGCTTTGGGTCTTGTTCTTTGAGTAATCGAAAGAAACATGGACAGCTCACTCTTCGTTTTGTGTAGCAGGCGAGCAGGACTCTCGAATTTACGGAGGGTCACGTTATAAGCAACTAGCAGTATCTGTAGGAAGGAGTTGCCTCAGGACAGAAGCCGCCGATATTTCGAACAGAGACTGTTCTTCTTAACGTAGATGGGTAGAAATCCAGCGAACCGGTAGAATGTAGGAAGGAGTTGCCTCAGGACAGAAGCCGCCGATATTTCGAACAGAGACTGTTCTTCTTCGAACAGTCTCTGTTCGAAATATCGGCGGCTTCTGTCCTGAGGCAACTCCTTCCTACATTCTACCGGTTCGCTGGATTTCTACCCATCTACGCTAGCAGTATCTGTGTGGGCTTCGGGAGAGAATTTTCGGAGTTGGTTACGGAGTGGGAAAGCTTAAGCTTATCCCACCCTACAGTTGGCAGTACGAGAATTTCTCAGACTTAGTGTCCTTGACAAGATTCTGTTTCTCAGTGGAAGAATAAAAATGCTTCCTTAACTTTGGTGTCATTACAATTTGATGTAACCATCTGTAAGCACTTGGCGGATGTGCGTGCCAGAAATACCAAAATAATCCAGGTAACACGTGGTGTGCTAGTATACGTCTAAAAATCGGCTAACTTGAGACTTGAGGGGTACCGATAAATTTAGACGTCTACAAGCTGTCCCTAGCGCTATACATTATTTAAACGTCTAAGACGGGGCGGTGACGAGACATGGCTGAGATATTCTGCAGTAGACGTCTACCGTTAGACGTCTAAAACCATGCCACACGTTGGCCACATTTAGACTTGCATCACAAATTCATGCAACCATTTTCACTGGAGATATAACACAACGTTGCCTCTGTGTTCTGCGAAATATTATCAAAGTATAGTTTGTTCTTACTGCTGTCATGACAGAGCGACTAGAAACCGTGTGTCTTGCAACCGTGAGGCTCAACGTGATTAGATTCAACTGTTGTTGGCACGTACTGACCCCATGAACAAGTTTCAAGCAGGCAAAAGAAAATGTGGCTGCGGAAGAGTGCTGCAATGAGACGAAAACATACAGCGCGAAGAGCGAAGACGCCCTCGAGCGCCAGTTTGGAAACGGCATCGGCAGAGGGCGCCGCCAGCGGCGCAGCGCAACGGTCAGCGTTCAAACCGTTCAAACTTGTTCGCTCAGTTGCTGGAGCTGACGCTCGCTTGTGTAGCGTTTCGAAGTTTAGTAAGTTTATTTCTTGTCCAGCGTCGTGCGTATGTTTTCTTGCAATCTGTCGGTCAACTGGACAGTTCCGGCATCCTGTCCAATACGCAATGAGCGATATCGTTAAGCGTGACAACAAGCGCTGCTGTAGCGGGGAGGCAACGTCCCTTATTTGTTCTCTGTACTTCAGGTTTCAGGGGTGAGTTTGCTTTCTTTCTTGTCCTCTGCTTTCAGATTTGTGCCTGCTTGTGTTCACAATCGCATGCATGCGATAGAGCTCTGGAGCACAGCAGCTGAAAATGGTTTTCTTTCTCTGCAGAATGATGTTGCGAATGAGTGACGAGCACAATGGAGATGTGGGACTGACCTAAATGTATTAACAAGATTGTCGTTTGGTTACGTTCGATGCTGTCTGTTCAGTGTACTGGCGACGAACAATATGGAGATATGGGACTGACGTATGTGTGTGTTCAGATTCAATCGTTTGGATACGTTCTTGGCTCGGGTACCTCTTGGATTTACGTCTTTATTATCTTTATAGGTGCTGGCAGAGTCATGGAATGAAGGTCACGATTACTACGCCTGGCCTGAAAGCCATTTGTTGGCACTTCAGCTGGGCTGGAGCTACGATCACATTTTAGGTAAACAAAAACAGTTACCTTTTCAGATCTGTTGTCCCCTTGTGTTCTATGTACTCGCTGATCTGACGCTGTCTGCTCTCACTACTCTGTGCTGTTGTCACTAATATGTGCTGACTGTGTTGCAGTGAAATATGGGTGCAGTGACCATTTTGCCACGGGCAGCATGTTTATGATAGTTGCATCTTTTTAAACAGTGCGTACGTTGAGAAGTTCTTTCGTTTGATATCTGGCTGTCAAAAGCCGCACACATTATGCTGGCGCGGGTACTCATGGTTTCATGTATTTTATAGGTGTTCCAGGCTCATGGAATGGAGGTGACGAATACAACGGCTGTCCTGTGGGTCATTTGTTGGCACTTCGGCTTAGCTGCAGCAACGATCCTATTTCAGGTAAACAAAAACTATTACCTTTTCTAACCTGACTGTGCTGTTGTTCAATATCGCTGGTTTTCTAAGAGTTCGCTAATCTGATGCTCGTGTGAGTCTCTTGTAAATACTTTGTTGCCAAAGAGCTTCAGTTACAGCTGGATTGTCTGAACTGCGTCTGATTCATGTCATTGATGCCATGTAAGTGCAGCCTGTCAGAATGATTATTTTTCAGATTCAGTCACACAATTTCATTTTTAGCGTGTGCACATTGTGATTTGCCGAGTAGGATGTGTCACTTCACGGTCCCTTTAGTAACCTCATCTTTCGTCTTCGAATTGTCAGTCGGGAATCAAATGGGTTCTCCACGAGCAACTATGATCCGACATGTATGGATACGGAAATACTTGACACTTGCATAGTGCCTGAATAAAAAATATGCATACATTGCAGTTCTGCAGTAAACAAGCTGCATGCAACATTTTTACATAGAGGCATTTATAGTGATATCACACATTGTCTTTTCTATTTTCAGTGTACCTCGGAAACGTTCCTTCCTGCTACCCACAGCCGTCTACCACCCCACACGTGTGTAAAGTACTGGTTGCATTTGGAGCACCCAAGCACGGACCCAGAGACAGAGGCAATACTTACAGCTACCAGTGATATAAGTGCTGCGATTTGTGTACATGTACATTACTATCTGCTTTGGAAGAGTACCAAGATTTGCTGGTATGTGACTGTGCAATAAGGGGAAGTGCTCACAATGTCTGCTGACTTGTCGACATGTTTGGAAGTCAGTGTTTGCCCGGTATGTTCATAGAAATAAATCTTGTACCAACATCCATGTTGCCTTTGTATGACATACTGTGCATGTACATGTCAGTGACATATACCTGGACGAACCAATACATGTGCCACTAGTGCCAAAATTTAGGTATGAAATATGTATAATTTTAGATGTCATGGCTAATACATGTCTATATGACGGCTCAGTGGATAGATAAGTACCGTCCCATTTTAGACATTTGGTCTAAAATGGTCTAAATCGATCCAACAATTATCCGGCTATTAGCCGTATTTTAGCGTAACGTTAGCTGGACTAGGGGACGGACATACAAAGCAATAGAGCTACTTCGTTAGACGTCTAATAGACATTCCCAAAGTCTACATTTAGACATCTTTTAGACGTATACTAGTGCAAACGCGTTGCATGGGAACACAAATCGAAACAGGGAATTGAGGGAAAGCATTGTCCTCCATGTGTACTTAAACTGTCCTAAATTGGTCCCTGATGATGGGCGAGGGACAGCCTCGGGGATGTCATCTCATATGCCAAAGTGGCAGTATTATGACATTTTGAGGATCAGATTATGACATCCTAGGGATGTCATACCTGTCCCCATCTGACAACCTTAGGATAGCCCTGGGATGACAGTGTGTTCTTGGGGATATAGTAGAGATGTCCCTTTTAGATAGACCCATCTTCAGAAGTTGATCTGCAGACTCCTTGGACCAGATCCCATTGAAATTCAGTGTGACACTGCGTGCGGAAATTGGGGACGAGTCGTCAGCCCTATTCCGGATCTCCCTGAAGACATCGTCCCGCCCATACTTTAAAGACTTATGGCCATGAGCCGGATCGAGGGCGATACCTGTGCCCACTACTTGGGCATCTAGGATTATTGTATGGTCTTCTTTCCTTGCTACGATGTCAGGTTTCAGCCTCCCGTCATGGACGTCGATGATGGGCTCGACCTGTGTGGTCCACCCTAGGTCTCGTAGTCGACGATCGACATAACGTACAGCGTTGTCATGTAGGCGGACTCTAGCTCCGTGAGTGCGGGGGCAGACCTGGACAATCTGCGCTAGAGTTTCTTGTGATCGGCACCCAGCTCTGCAGCTTCTTTCCACGGAGCGACCTCTTCCTGAACGCACCCTGCAGGGCAACGCATTTACTCTTATTTTAATTGCGTCGATATACTGCCTGCCCTGCATAAGGCGCGTGGCTTCCCCCACCCACGTATGGGCTTTGACGGCTGTGCGTGGCTTAGCCGTAACCGGGGAAAAGGAGGTCCTGGTGGCTGAGCCAATGCTGAGGTTTTGGACCGTTATGGCCCCTCAGTGGAGGCAACACCCCACTTTGGCTCCCGCTTCTCGCAGACGGTACCTTCGGAGTGACCCGACCGGGGGAAATCAGCCAGTTGCCTTTTCCTAACTTCCTCAATTCTTTTACTTTCCTGTCGCCTTTGCCTGTCCTAGTTTCTACCTTTTCCTGATTTCCGCTCATTCCAGGCAGCGAGGGTTAACCTTGTGCATCGAATCACCCTTGGTTACGCTGCATAGGGTTATAGCAGCGGTGTACGGCTAACGTGTCAACCATTTATGACGTTCCCTCGTTGGGCTCGGTGGTGGGCGGCCGGCACCACACTCTAAACCCCGTAACGCATGTGTACCTTCTGAACAAGAGGTACATTTTTTAAAAAATGTACCTCTTTAAAAAATGCGGTACGCTGTACCTCATTCCAGGACCACTGGTTAGCAGGTACAGTGAACCGGATTCTGCACGGGGTACACATGAGGTACCACAATTAATTTTCGTTTGGTGGGGAACCTGAATTGGCACGACGAGCAAGGCAAAGCAAACATTGTTTGCATGGGCCCTGCTCGAACATGCCATTTCACGAGAAAAGTGCAGCAACCAACGATCACTTGTACGAGGGCGGGAAATAACACCCTGTCGGCTACGTTCGTCCCGTCGCTGATAGACACACAGACGCTAACACAGACACTGTGCTTTGCAAACACCTATTTTATTGACAAATCACATACCTTGAATTCGGTATCCAACGTCATTCAACGAACAACTGCGCAGACAAATGCTTTCACAACAACGGGCACTCAGATCACAGCCGCAACAAAGTCACATCGTGACACCCACAAACGTCACCGAAGTATGCATGTCGTCACACTGAAGATCAGCGATATGTACAGGATATGAACGGGGTAGTCACTGCACCACACACTTCAGATTAGAAGAAACCTGAATCTTGGCCGGGAACACGAACGACGTACTTCTCCCATACGACGTATGAAAAAGAACTGGTCGCCTGGAATACCGTTTCACTCAAGAAAGTTTGTTCGTCATCCCGTCGCTGTTCGTTTCCAAATTGTCACACCAACAAAGAGCAAGAACTTGGTTAGCCAAGCCGCTTGCCAATTTGCTGCAGGAAGGCAGAAAAAAAGTATTAAGACGGGCCGCAACACATGCCACAATTAACTTACCTGGCTCCCTGGGCACTGTCGTGTCAGCTGCGTGAGGCGTAATATGGATTGTCAGTCAGAACATTGAAAACAGTCAATGGCTCCTCAAATTAAAAGATCTGACAATCCGTGCTTACCTTGTTCGGCTGCTTACCTTCAACAACTGACTACTTCATGCCCACCTATCTTCCTTTGTCGCCCAAGGTGATGATGATGGTGGCGATGGCGCGTCTGTTCACTTTGTCGCCTCGCAAGTGCGTTGTAGATAATGAGCGCTTTCCAACCGGAAGCCGAACTGCCAAGCCGTTGCCTCTCGACCCACACTAAGAATAAAAAAAGTCAGCACACTCCAATATGACCACTTATTTGCCAATAACCTCCATTGCAGGAGGAATTCAAAACTGTTTAGGCCTGATTTGGTTTGATGTAAAGTAAAGAGCAGATTTAGATGTTTTCTTTGGTTTCTTGAAGATGACAGAGACCGTCAAATGCAAACAAGCTCGGCTTCAGAAAAGCATGCAGAGAGCCAACACACAGTCACAACCATCATAAGGCACATTTTGTTAGTCATCACTAGTTCCTTTAGGCTCGGTTTCATCAACGCCGATTAACATTTGAACCGAGATCAACGGCCCCTTAACTTGAATTTAACGCCTAACTGTGCTTCACTAAAGGGATTTATTGTTACTGAAACATTCATCACGTCACCAACTAACTTTTGTAGAAAAGAACTGAATGTTAACTTCAAGTTTTAGCAACGCTTGATCTCGGTTCAAAGTTAACCAGCGTTGGTGAAACCGGGCCATAGTGGGGAAAATGTTTGTTCTTGTCTGTCCAAGTATTTACAAAGGAAAACTAGTCGAAGGGCAGTTTGATTTTTCATGCTTGGTGTCGCACCATAATTGTCTTTTGCGCACAAGCAACAAGGAATTCGAGCTACTTACAATTAGCTTGAATTCCTTGTTTACAGCAATGAACTAGATGTAAATTTTAACCTTTTTTTCTGTGTTTATTTTAACGTTGATAGCATGCCACTGTACAACCTCCAGTCCACCTACATGGTTTCCTCTTGGTGGTGACGAAATGGCTGAAAACACATCACCGTATATATCACAAAGCAAAATTCGAATGTTGCCGATTAACCTAACATGTATTTCGTCTACCCTCACACCCTCACAAGGGGATGCTGAAGGACCAAAAAGATAAGACCACAAAGAATTGAAATGAAGCAGTACAAAACACTGAGAAATGGTACTTGCATGACATTGCGCTCAAACTTTACAGATGCTGCAATATGTTACGCTAGTAGGGATTCAATACTACGACTATAGTGACTCGAACACATGAACATTCTGCATAATCCGAGCGAAATTAGACAGTCTGATGGCTTTTGGGGTGCAGGTTAAAATTATGGCTTAAAGGGAACTGTAAGACAACGATTGCAGAAAACTCTCTCTAAGTAAATGAAAACAAGTAAGAATTTATGCTTAACACACACTTATTTGCCACAAATGGTAACAGAAAAGGTCGAGGAAATATACGGCGATTCCAGTGAAATGCAAAATGAAGGGCAGTTCTGAAGGGGGCAGAGAGAATTTTGAACAACGACTCTTCTTTGGCGGGCCACTGTCCTCATCAGAGGCATTACTAAAACTGCAGGTCTACCCGCCCTTTAGACACGATGGCGAAGCTCGGGAAGGTGCACCGACAAACAACAGTCTCTGTGAGCAATATCAGCTCCCCCCTGATACTTTCCTGTCACTTCATGAATCATAATTCTACTGTAAACTGCACTGCGTGAATTGAATTGCTGCTTAAGTAAAACAAATCTGATACTGACTGTTTAATTTCACTCATTGGGAGCTCACCGTACACTGCAATATTTGTATTTCACAAATATTGAAATTGACTAGCATACAAAACAATAGATAATGACCACTGAGCATCTTTCTGTGCAGACCTGTGCACAGTCATAAATAATATAAAAACTTGTACTAGATAGGAACCGATATCACAGAATACCAACGTGGCAGGAAAATGAACAAAGACAATAGGCACTTTTAACACCAGCATTCCTGACGGAACACAATGTCCTAGGAACGGCCACCGAAATAAATAACAGGTACAGCAGTGCTTACTCTGCCTGTTTTCTGCTCAGTTTCTGCAGCAGTTTTTAACAGAGGACATGCAACGTTGTAGACCCACGGAACAGTGGTGAGAGTCGCCTGCCTTGGATGCAGTACCTATAATATTCAGTTAAAATAGAATGTTCCTTGCAACTTCTGTTCACGCCAGAAAAGCCGTTGATAAAGTGCACGCTTCAAGTGGCCCTCCACTGACAATGCCGTTTTTTGTTTGGGACGGTAAGAACAAAAAAAAAAAGTATTGTCCAGTTCGATAAACTTTTTCACATCAATGCGTCCATGCTATTGCATAAGTGAAAGCAAACTCTGTGCTCTTTGAGATTCCTGGCAAGACATGCCCATCTCTTTCAAAAGATCAGCAAGACGTTTTGTTTGCATAGCGGGATCAAAATAGGAGTCTTTGACCAGGAGAGTTTGAAGAAGACCCAAGGTCTGTCCAAAGGCTTGCGGGTAGCTGAGGTTCTTGATATAGTATATGCACAAAAGCACTACAAGAGCTTTCTCCATAGAAGAACCGCTGCTGAGGGTGACCACTTCGTGCCTTGTGTGAATTTCTTTCTTGGAAGCAAAAAACAACTTGGGACCAGGGACACGTTGATCTTTTGGGTCCTCCTGTTTGTTGGTGAACACAAGTTCGAAAATTATGAAGACATATGTTGCTACTCTATGGAAATGTGACAAAAGAGAATGCAGGCAAGCTGGTATCAATGTATGGTGAATTGGTGCTTGTGACATGAATGGCTTCTTTTCAATGTCAAGCAAGTCTGTCATGTCTCCAGATAAAATGGTTAAAAAGCAAGCGAGCTGGTGGCTAAGATCCATGACGAAAAACCCGAGACTGGGAAAAAGGACGAAAAGCAGACGACACAACACAAAGTCTCAAACACAGCTAAAGTTTAATCGACAACCGCACACTTTTAACAACATCAGGTGGGGGAGGAGGGACAGTGCAAAAGGCTCGCCAAAGCAGGGCCGAAGGTCACAGACCCTTTGCTGACACAGTTCCCAGCCCCCAAAATTGACAACGTTTCTCTCAAAAGCCTCCGACTGAGGTCGGTCTCCCTGGCCTTGACAAAGGTCTCTTCCCATATGGGAGAACAATTAAAGCAAACTTTGAGATGCTTTGCCAATTCCGACGACTGGTCCTCATTTTTCACCTTCGAAGCGTGCTCCCGGAGCCTGTCATTCAAGCAACGTTTCGTTTGGCCGATATAGCAAAAACCGCAAGCGAGAGGTATCTGATACACCACATTTGACTGGCATTGTACATAGCTATTTTTATGCGATTTACAAACTTTGTAACGCTTCTGGAAAGGACAGAGAGCATCAAGTCTAAAAGGTGTCCGGGTTGTTTTTAAAAACTGCTTTAGACTTGATGCTCTCTGTCCTTTCCAGAAGCGTTACAAAGTTTGTAAATCGCATAAAAATAGCTATGTACAATGCCAGTCAAATGTGGTGTATCAGATACCTCTCGCTTGCGGTTTTTGCTATATCGGCCAAACGAAACGTTGCTTGAATGACAGGCTCCGGGAGCACGCTTCGAAGGTGAAAAATGAGGACCAGTCGTCGGAATTTGCAAAGCATCTCAAAGTTTGCTTTAATTGTTCTCCCATATGGGAAGAGACCTTTGTCAAGGCCAGGGAGACCGACCTCAGTCGGAGGCTTTTGAGAGAAACGTTGTCAATTTTGGGGGCTGGGAACTGTGTCAGCAAAGCGTCTGTGACCTTCGGCCCTGCTTTGGCGAGCCTTTTGCACTGTCCCTCCTCCCCCACCTGATGTTGTTAAAAGTGTGCGGTTGTCGATTAAACTTTAGCTGTGTTTGAGACTTTGTGTTGTGTCGTCTGTTTTTCGTCCTTTTTCCCAGTCTCGGGTTTTTCGTCATGGATGTCTCCAGCTTCTAGATTCCTTCCCCTCCCATTCACTTTTTTTCTGGTATTTAGGCAGGGCATTGCAGTGCAAATATTCTGTGCAAATAAACTGACTTCCACCAAGGCAATCAGACCAGAAGATTTCCAAAGCAGTTTTGAGTCATTGCAGAAAAGTTCACATCCTTGGTACACGTTGATACACTTTGACCACTAGCATATGCTCCAGGCAGCAGCCGACTTAATGTTACCTCGGAATTCACTGCAGGTGCACCACTGTTATTTTACATATCTACTTAATAACTGTTGTGCTCCTGAGCAAGTAAAATTACAATATTCCATTTTCAAAACGGAGAACCAAATGATCTCGTTTTCCCCGTGGTACTCTGCATGAGCCTTGTTCTTTGCTGTGGCAGGCACAGCCTTAGGGAAAATCAGAGGGATCTAATTATGACTGGACTCTGAAGTTTTAGGGTTAAACCTGATTTTTCCCCAAATCTGCATCCGAATCAAGATTCACCTGTTCAGGGTAAACCGACTTCTACCTGCAAACCCACACTTAAGCTATGCACCACAAGGCAATGACATACTAGTTTTTCACAAAATATGTCACTGACCTTGACTCCTGATCCTCTGGATAAACGGTACAACAAATGTTTATTCTACAATAAAGCAAGATGATTTATACCCGAATTCAGTCCGATGGCAATTTTTCCACCCAAATTTGCATGAATTTTCGGAATGAAGTTATTCGCCCGATTTTTACCTCCCAAAGTCGAAAAAAAAAAAAACAGAAAAGTACACGGACACGTGAGAAGTCTCATGACAGGCGGAAACTTTAAGCCTGAAGACAATATGAAAGGAAAGCCCGAGTTATCACACAGCAACGTCACTTACCAGTGTAATAAGTGCAGCTTTACACTTTTTAGAGCGCAGGTAAGAATCTACATCTGCAAAGGTCTCTCCACCATGTCGCATAGTGAAGTGTTGACGAATGCTGTTCAGTTTCTCCACCATTTCTCCCATTTGGAGCTGAAACCGAAGTTCAGCCTCAAAGCTGAGCTGGAACAGATCCATTGTACATATGGGAGTGATCATGCTTTGTGTGCGACTGTACAACATATGTGTGGCCTCCATGCCACTAAGCTACATACCACATCCTCATTTAGGAAGTAGGACGGCAGTTTTTCAGGGAATTCCAACTTCCTTAGATCATATGACAGTCGCAACAGCTGTTGCAGACGAGGCAGGTTGAGATTCACTGTTTGATGTTCAAAATCTGCTAGTGCCTGCAACAATCACATGCTTCTTAGCAGTGCTTCCGTGCATCTTAGCCTCTTAATTACAGATGCTGAGCAGCTGTTTTTAGTACAGCAAAACTTTTGAAGTCGGTACCTCTGTATCTCTAACAACTCCTTATTAACAATCACTGCACCTGTGCTGTTCCACTGAAAATACATGGGGAACGAATTCTCTACGTTAGACACCTGTCCATTCGTCCTGTCCACAAAATGTCCATTCACTTTCTGCGCTACATGGAATGACTGTCAGCATTCGTACCATTCATGTGCAATTAACATGTACCATTCGTAAGAAGCCCTATTTCCAGTATTCATCCATGGATGTATCCTTGCTGCACCAGCTACATTGCCCACACTTCCCTCTACCACTATAACCATATACAGTGTGTCTCAAGATAAGCTGACCAGACAGTTTTAAGAATGGAGCTATAAACGGAAAGCTGAGGTAAACTTTGTGGTACTTGAGTTAGAAACAGGTGCTACAGCAAAAGCTGTGGTTCTCCAATCACTGTCACTCTGCAATCATGAATTCCACGAGAAATCGTGTCCTAGGCATGTAAATATCATATGCCACAGAAAATCAAGGCCGTTGCTTGTTTCGCTAACGAGACTTTTACTGACTATGAAAAACCGCTCTTTTAGGAGAGGAAGTGCACCGCACAAGTGTCAAATGTCACTTCGGCCGTGCGTCCAGTGGCGGAGAAAACTTGCAATCCCAAAGACCCTCCTTGCCCCTCACGCACACCCCTGATAAACAAAGAAAAAAATGGGAGAGAAAAAAAGACAGAGCCCTGTCGTACCTAATGGGTAGTCACTTGACTTGCTCAATGTTTGTGACAGGGATTCGTGTTATAACTGACAGTACACATGTGAGGATTGCTTCTTTCCGTGGCAGGAGGGGGCACGCTGCTGGTAATTGGCCCTCCGGCTCCTCGGCAATGGTCAATGCGGCCCATGGCTCATTTTGAGCCTCAGACCCCTCCTCTAAGAGGTGAAACAGAATATTCCGAAAAATCCTGAAATCACAGGATTTTCTTAGAGAAATCCTGCGATTCAGGATATCCTGATTGACCACCCTAGGGGGAACACAAACATTGGACACAATGGTTTTCGTACAGTTGTCATGACATGCCTCTTACATGCGACCCCTGCGCTGGGAAGATGCTTTGGAAACGCATTTGGAAAGCAATAAGCTGCAAGCTCAAGAAGCTCCAAAATGGAGTTAGGAAAGAAGAAATGCTCCTTGGTTCCAGTCAAAAATGGCTGTAAATCTGAAATTTGAGCTGCAAGTGGGTGAAGCATGCAGTACGAAACGCAGTTAATGGTAAGTTATTTCTGAAAGGTACCTTTATATTTTTAACTGTGGTGCTATATACCGCACCCAAGCAACGCAATAAGATTTTTGCTTTTCATTTCCCATGTCCCTTGTGCTCGATTCTGTAGCTCAGACACCTCCATAAGTTTTTTTCTTTTTTATATAATTCATGGTTTATGTCACAAGACAACCAGAATCATGAGCGATGCCACAGTGCTCGGTCTGTGGATTAATTTGTTGAATCATTATGCATGCTCTTCTATGATTTATTATCCATGAGTGGGATTCAGTGACAGTCATACACTGTTTCCTAGCTACGAAGCTGTACGATCCTACTAGCTTTCCAACCAGAAATGTTTACAATAGCTAAACAGCCTGACAGTGCTCGGCACAGTTGTTTGCCTGGTCAGTATTCCAGTTACCGTTGCTGCAACGGCACGCGAAAAACACTGACTTCATTTTGGTATCCTCGCTGCCTACATGCATTATGCAGCAGTATATGTAAGTATACTTCAAGAAGAACAAGCCGTGTGAACCGTCTGTCCATATAGAACGTCCATCTGCCGTTGTATGGATAGATGGTGGTTTACGAGCTCAGAACAGGTGTCGCTTTCATTACACCATCCACCTATTACACAGGTAATAATAATAATATAAAAAAAAGAATACCCATAAGAAGGTATAAAACTGTTAATTGTGCAACTAATACACATAAATACAGAAGTCATTAGGAACAAGAAGTGAATATAGGCACTAACAAATTGCATTTAAAATGCTTCTTAACTTGTGATTAACACTCATTTACTGAGCAGGTGCCATAGGGAGGCAAAGGAAAAATATGCATTTTGCCTTAAGATCTGGTCTCTAGTCATTACGATTACAGGAACAGCAGCATGTCCTCTTATTTAGCTTGTCAATAAGTCTCATTTTAAGCATTGCATCATTATCCACCAGATTTAACTCAGATTAACAATGAATGGAACAGACCAATCAATAATGGAGACGAACATGTCACAGCCAGCACTGAGGAGCATAAACATATAACTATAACACCATACACTGGGCCACTTAACTGAGCAGTCAACTGCACTTACATTCAGTTCATTTAGCGCCTCATCACAGCTCATGTTGCTATCAAAAATTTCGATGTCATCTGCACCTGTAACCATAGCAGATTGAGCATCAGCTGCTGCATGCTTATTTTTGCTTTGCCTCGCCCTCAGCCTCCGTATCTTGCGTTTCAGTGAGAGTCTGTGTACGAATACACTCTGAAAGAGAATAGTGTGTAAAGCATGAGGCTTGAGAATATGGCGTATTGTACCATAAATTGGAACATGTAGCAAGAAATGCACCAGACTACTTAGTACTGTAATAACGGTACTGTATAAACTAGGGCATACCCAGCAGTGTTTCGTATTTCTTTCTGCTTTTGAGCCAGGTTTAGCATTCGGCCACGTCATGCATGGATAAGATTGGAGCAGACATCGTCCAAGTGCCTTGTACTGCTGTCTAAGCTGCCATGGCGCCTGGTTTATTAGAAGTTGATTCTCACTAGGAGAAAAAGTCGAAAGCTTAGTCACAATAACACAATGCTGTACACCCATCAGGCACTATATTTTCAAAACGTAATGTTTGAGGTTCCCAAGCACATAAGTAGGACCAGGTAAAAACCCCCCAAGATAAGCATGCAGTTATGCACTAAAAACCCTGAATTGTAGTTCATGTCAGAAAATTTACCTTTCAGGTGTTCATAAATAATTCGTATTCAATTTGAAAACTATTTGCCTTCGATGCGAATTGGACATTATTCGTTCGTGTTTGATTCAAAATCAAAAATCACTATTCACATATGCCGACAATTTTTTTGACTGGTACTGATCAGGATATTGCGCTCCCACTCAATAGCCGAACCGGCACTGAGCACTGGCTCTATTGACCTCCAAGGGGCATCAGCTGCGGCAACTTGCGAACATGGAGGCAAACTTAGTACACCTTTCGACTTGCAGAATGCCTTTACAGAAAGAACACCACCTGGCCATCAGGTGTGTGTTTTCTCTCTACTGCCATAGCATAAGGAGTTCACAGAAGGCGCCCATTCTGGCTTGAAAATCACGAAATTTAGGAACCCCTGCCGTGGACCCTTGTATGTTGCCTTGGTGGCTCGGCTGGTAGAGTGTCGGCCTTCCAATCACAAGGACATAGGTTTGATCCTGGCCGAGGGGGCTAGCAATTCGGCGGCGGGTATGAATTACTTATGCACGCTGCCCTTGGAAGGGACGTTAAGCAGTGTGTCCCATGTGTGAGGTTTCACGCATGTTAAAGAACCCTCTGGTGGGCAAAATTAATCCACAGGCCGACCACTGTGGCGTCGCTTATGACTGTAGTTGACTTGCGACGTAAACGCAAAATTTTTATTATCCTTCTCTATCATGTATATATTCCACCAGCTGGCCCATATTTATGTCAATCGAAGAAGGCATTTTGCTGTGTTCTACTTACTCCAGATAATCTATCAGTTCATCCTGGAGCTGTTGGTGGAGGACCTTTTCCATTTTTTCGGGAAGGCATTTCCCATCTAGGAGAGGCTGCACCATCAGTGAAAACTGTGGTAATTTCGGCTGTGAACGGTGGTCAACAGAAAGAAAGAGATGTCAGTGATGCATTTCTGACCACGACTTTACCACATAAAGTTTACACTGATACAGGATCATTTCACAGAACAAAAAAATGTGAAGCACATCCAAGCTACACTATGGCACAAAATGCAGGCATTTCGGTATGCAAATAACTTCACGATTCTTTGAATATACAAAACATGGCCAGGGATACAGGAGACCTTCAGCAGACAAGATAACGTCATGCTCTGTTTGTTGAAGAACGAACGCATTGATTTTGCGTCTAAACTCTTTTTTCATCATCAGTTTAGTGCAGAGGTACTTGGTGCTGTCACAGCATAGTATCTGCACTACTTTCACAAATCTAACATCAGCTGTGGGGGTACCGCAGATAAGAACATCCCCTGCTTTAACAGCAACATTATTGATAACGGTGCCAAACATGCATGTGACATCAGTCCCAAGCAGCTCTGCTGGCAGGCCTGCTGAGACCATCTGCTCATTGACAGTAACAGGGATGGCAGGTTGCTCAGCGTCTTGCTTGATGCAGTACTCTTTCTTTGGAGCACCAGACCCTTTCCAAAGACTCACAGATGAGTGCACTTGGTAGAGCTCACTAACTGAATGTGGCAAATTCTTAAAGTTGCTGAACTTCTTAGACTTTGGAATAGCATTGGTTGTCTCACAGCTCATTGTTGAATGGTGCTTCAATGGCCCAAACTGCCTTACTTGATCTACCAAGTGCACCATCATGTGCATCTTGGGAATAAAGTTGGAGGCACCATAACACTCGATATACAGACTGCTGTGATCTGCGACTGCTGTTTCCAGATCAGTTAAGCAGTCCACGCTCATAACTGGTGAGAAACACACCTGAACAATCTGGCTCAGGAGGACAAGGGATGATATATGACTACCCTCAGGTACAAGTTCATCCATTATAAATGGAAGGTGCAAAATCAGTAGTGATGCCGCACTTGCAGATGTCACCAAAGAAAGGTCAGCCTCAAGCACCCGTGGATGATCGCTGGAACTTACGCTACTATGAAATTTGAAATTCTGCAGCTGATCATTTAAAGCCTTACGTGTGAACAAGCATGCAGAACGCACACAATATCTGAAGAAAAGAGTGACTTCCTTGACAACAATGCCTTCTAGCAGGATGTGCATAGGATCAAACAAGATGTCGGTTGTGAGCGAAAAGTTTTGAAACCTGGTTAGAACAGAGTCACCATTCAAACCAAATGTAGCTGAGAGCTTCCTGCGCTCGTTTTCTGTTGGTGCTGTTCTGAGCTCATCAACTTGTTTCTGTATTTCCCTGTCTGTTCTTAGAGGGCACTGCGTGTGGTAGCTGTACTCTGTTAATTCTGTTGAGGGCACTTTACATCTGCGGCAACTTAAGAGAACATTTGGCCCAAAGGACTCTTTGAAGCCTGCCATATTGTGGCAAGCAAGGCTGTCACCCATAAGTGCAATAAGTGCTCCGTGAAAGAGCTCTTCTCCTTTCAATGTGACAAAAGTCATTCCATCTGATGAGAGACAGTTTACGGTCTGTATACACTCCCTTAGGAGGGCTTCCTTGGCCTCTGCAGACTTCAAGCTTTTGGAGTTGCCAACACCAAGCAAGAATATGTTTGATACCTGTGACCGTACGAAAGGGGGCATATTTGCAAAAATAATGTAAAAGACAGTCAGTTTGCCCCTATTTCCTCTCTTCATTCCCAATGGGTTAGCTACCTCTATGTCATCGCAGTAGAGGAGCATTTTGAGGAGGTTATACTTTATGCCCAGCAGAGCTGGGTGAGATTTCACTCGCAGCCCATCATGAAAGTCTCTAAGCATACCTGTAGAAGGACTTTCCACATTTTGTGACAACCAGTTGTATACCTCAGGGTGCTTTAGCAGGTTTGAAAGCAGTCCCCTGAGTGGGACATAACATGCCTTTTTTCCATCAGGTAAAACTATCTGTTTGGGCCGAACATAAATCCCACGTTTCGTGTACTCAGATTTCCTATCCTTGTCGGAAGACAGTGCGGAAAGGTCACAAGGGATGTTGCAAAATGCCATAATATTCGTTACAGCTTCGACAACTGCATCAATTGCCTTTTTTGAGGAACGGTGTTGGCCCTCCAAGGTGCGACAAAGATCTGACAGAAGTGCCTCAACGTTATCGCATGGAACATTTCCAGCAGAACCTTCGGAGCCCAAGTCAGCAGCACCATCTTGACTGTCACGCGTATCAGATATGTCTATTTGTAACTCTGAACCCAGAGTGTCAGCGGATGTAGATGAAGATGATACAGACAGCACCGCACGGCAAGAAAGAACATGCTCCTTGAAACGCTTAGCATAGCGTATGTTGCTATGACAATGTGGACAAATGAATGAGGAGCGAGCAGAAGGTGTGCAAGTTTTACAGTGCACCCTAAAACGCTGATAGTTCGTAGATGAGAATCCGCAGTAACCACAAATTTTCAGCACCTTTTCTGCTGCGGACTGTTCTGGTCGGGGACGCTGAGCATTTTCAAGAGACTGCAAAACCGTTGGAGTTCCAAACGCAGTAGGCCTTTCCTGAGGACTGTTTGAGGCACCTGTATATAGATAGTGCATTTGAGAATTATAATGTGAGCAGTTCTTTATATTGCTTCACCACAGCACATGTTAGCTCTGATACGGACCTGCCTCATGTGAGTCATCAATCAGTTCGTCATTGGCACCTGTAGTTATGGCAGCTACGGACGTCCGGGCATCTGCAATCAAGTTTGTTCATTATCACACTGCAGGGAAGAAACTGTTCAACTTCTCAACAATTCTAAAGCAAGCTCGTGATTGTTCCATTTGCAAAGTAGGCCGCACCACACTCAGTACCTTTACAGCAGATGGGGTCGCAGTTCACAAGCACTAGTCTTTCGAACGTGTTCAGGTTTGAAACAAGCAGAGGCATGCACTAAGGTTTGCACCATTGCAATCCAGCTGAGGATCACTTTTCATAGCTTATGTCACCGGGCGAAGTCATCAGTGGATAGCTTTTCCGTTTCCGAGGTGGTAATGGTACTCAAACGGATCTTGTCTGTTTTCGCACTAAAAGTCCTCGAAGAGGGAGATTTAAAAAATATTTCACCCAGTTTGACCATGTTTCCTTGCCCAAGGGAAACTTAAGCCTGGGGACTTGGGAGAACTGGGGAGCTATTCTCGTCAAAAGTAATCGAGCTTGATTACTTTACGTCACTAACTGTTGGACAGAGCTACCAGAACACACTCCGCCCATAAACTCTGCCTATTTATCTCTAGCCGGTATGCCTAGCCGTCGTCCACCGGTGTCTCTAGCGCATGAACAATAGGAAGTTCGCGCTTTCCTACGACATCCGGGCGCTATGTGCTATACTGAAATAAACGACAGGGGGAAAAGGAGGAAAAAGCATGGAGCATAGGCGTAAACGTGTATTATGATTAATGTGATGTGGTGATATTCCGTTCACTGTGGAATAACCTTCATGTGCATAGATTGCCAAACATTGCACATTTTGCCACGTTGGGAGTCAAGTGGCGACACACTGTAGGCTATGCACTCTATGCCCACATATTGCACGTCGGCACAACTTTCTGTTTCATGATACAACCTACAACCTTCTGCTTCCGATGAGAACACGCGGAAGGGCGGCCTCGCTGTGATATGATAAAGCGCGAAGATTGCAGGATCAAGGGCTCGACTATTGGTTGAAGATGCATGGCATTCACCCCTGTTCTTCACGCCTTCTTCAGGTAACGACCAATGATAGGTGAGACACATTGTAACCCAGGTCGATTACTTTGACGAGAATAGCTCCCCTGAACTCTTCTCTGCTGCACCACCATGGAACAGGATGGATTAGCTAGGTGTTAGTTCTTATTCGAAAAGCATTCAGAATCGTATTGATCCAGTAAGACCTATTTAACTCCACCAGAAAACTCATCACTATTCGAGCGGGTCTCCAAAAAAAAAGGCGTGGTTGTAAAGCTTCACAGAAATAATCTTCATCGGTGGCACTTTGAAATTACTACGGCCAGCAAAAGAATGGCTGGTTTATCATGTACAGCAATGTGCTCTTACATACAATGTGACCCAAATAACATGCCAAAAAATTCTAACAATAAAACTATTGGCTGCAACGTTATTTGTCAATGGCGTTCTGATCTTGGACAGCCCTTGTTGTTCATTGCAACTGTTTGATGTACGTGAATTCGAAATTGTGGCAAATTTAATGAGGCTTGTGCAGTGACGTCATGTGTGGTCACGTGACATTGGAAAACATATTGCCACACCGGAGTCGGAGTAGGGGGGAATGCCGTGAGTTGTTCAGGTATGCGTGCAATTACGAGAGGAAACTGTAAAAATACACGCTGCTGCCTCATTCGGCACGCAGTAAGACGCCTGTGACGCATCCCCATGTTTTCCCATGTCACGTGGCTCCAAGGCGCTCAAAGGCTGTGCATGATGTCATGTGCACAAGCCTCATTTCTTGAACAACTATGGAAATTGAGTTTGAGTTTGATTTGAAATTTTCTGGTGCAAAAAGTATCACAACTATGGAAATTGCCAAGTGAATAATACGTTTTGGCCCCCAAAAGCGGCAATTGCAGCTAGAGTTTCCCCAAATCAAACAGAAAGTATGCTCCATCCGGTACTAGAAGTCACTGAAAAATACAGAAAAATTGCTACTTGGCCACTACCTCTCTCCAACAGGAAAAAGTCGTCCAACAAAGATGCTCTCAAGGGAGCATGGTAACATCACATTACACTTGTGTCCTTGATTCACTTTCCAATAGCAGCTCGAATGGTTCCCCTCTCACAACAGCAAGGAGGTGAGACAGCATTGACCTCGTCATCTTCCTTTTGTTGCTTCTTTGTCGCATGTTGCATTTGCCCTGCTGGACAGTCGGAGTGGCAAAGTAGCGACATTTGTTTCAACACCGCATGGAACATATTTTATGGTGGGTGAACTTAGCAAGCGTGGCTCACTTGGCAATTTCCAGAGTTCAAGTCAGACACTGCCTGTGCAACCTTCCAGCCAATAGTTTTGTTGTTTGAATTCTTTGACATGAGGCTAGAGAAGTGCACTGCACCATCCTGTAAAGCACCGAGGCCTGGCCCAGCCTAGCCCGCTTGCTCTCGGGCATGGAGTAAGAGAGACAGGAGAACAAACACGCGATAAAAGCAAGCAAGAGTGTGCGACCACAGTATGTCAACTTGGGAGAGAGAGAACGGGAGTTGTCGTGTGATTGGATGGATGGCAGCACCACAATGTTCTACCTCTCTGTTCTGCATCTTCCCATGTTTTCCTATGGGAAAATAGCTCACTTTTCGTGCCAACTTGCCAACTCGAATGCTGACCAAATTATGCAACAGTACTAAGAAACATGAAGCACGATTGCTTTCACCGAACCTATACTGAAATAAGCTGCGTCCATTACACGTTAGACTTGTTCCAAAGCCCTCCAAAGATGTCGCTACGATCATGTTGCAGTTGACACACTCAGGCCATGGGAAAGGAGAAGTCACTCCTCCTGTTTCTTTTACTCAGTGTTTTTGGGTGGGCACAGATCCATGCAGTGGGGCCTTTGTGAAGTACCTGCTTCTCACAGTGAAACCCATTGCAGTTAAACACAAGTTCAAACCAACCTGTTGCAGCTGTTTTGCTTTGAAGCAGCTCCTTGTCGGGGATGATAAAACACGGTGAGGCCAAACTTTCTGTGAACAGATACCCATTACAGCTGACGCTTTTGTAAAGGTCAAATACATTTTGTACCTTTAGCCTACGGAAACACATTGTAGTTTGACTAACCTGCAACATCTGTAGCAGTGTGGAACGACGGGGGCTGGCCCGACTGTTGTTGTTCCGAAATAGTCCATTCTTGGGTGGACTCAGCTTGAGAAAAGTGTGCTGCGCCCTCAAAAATGTCTGGAATAGGGACAAGTGAGCTGGATATGTGCATGCGTGGGAAAAATAGATGTGGCCAGAACAAAAAGCCAGAGATTGCATTGCACGAATTCCATGGCACATGGCATGGCAGTTAGGTGTTTTCCAGCAGAGGTTTTGTATTTTGTGGTCTCTGCTAGTTCTTTTCACGGCATGAAACAGCAGTTAGAATACAGAAATCTAGTGATAAAAGAAAGCTTGGGGGAGGTGGGGGTTATCTTTGTGGCAATTATGTTTGACTGAGGCGGTACCCTGTGTTCACAACTCCAGCTCAACAACACCAATAGCCAGAACCCGAAAATAACCTCCCGCTTTCCTTTCATCGCTCTCTTTGTGCATTTGTTTCCTGTCAGCGCAGCTCGCCTGTTTTACAAAGTTAAGCACACAACAAAGAGCAAATTCCAAGCGTGAGTCTTCAGTTGCTAGGACCTCTGTCTGTAGCTTGAGGTTTAAAAAAGTACTCACCAATCCCGACATGAGACACTGGCGAATGCCCGCAGTACTCACACCACCCAGGCGGGAAAGGCCCATATCTGCAGACTTCCGTGCTCCTGGTGAACGACGTGCACTCACAAGTCGTGCACGCACCTCGGACCGTGCCGCGGATGTCTTTGTTTGTGCTCATTATAGAAAGTTGACGACACGGCACCTAAGACAAAGCACCCACTCTGACCACTGAAAGTGAAAGCAGTACGGTTCATCAGGGGAAGGCAAAAGGCAACTTTGAGGGAGCCCTTATGCTCCAATTCAACTTTGTGCTCACTCACCGACGTCCAGTTCACGCATCTACGCAATTCTTTCGAGATGACGGGCAAGGAAAGGAATCCGGGCCAGCCAAAGCGGGAAACGTACAACGAGAAACGATACTACCGTACGGCGAGACCAAGGCGAAATGCGCGGCACAAACACAATGAACGAACGCAGCAACATCAGTGCAGTAAACGGAGGAAATGACACCTGATAAATGATATTTCCAAAAAGCTACAACTGAAATTACAATGCATGGATTCAGATGCAATCAACACGAGTGTGAAGGATTTGTGAATGTATTACGTACCTGGGCTGTCATCATCCGCTTCCGCAGAACAAAACCGAATTCGAAACTTCGAAACCAACACCTATTTCGCAGTTATTAAAGTCGCCAATTCGGCATCTAAAAAGGTCCTCACTGGATCCATATCGTCAAACGAGTAATCTTCATCAGGTACACAAGAACCCATTTCGAGGAACCGAGTTTTCATTCAGGAGGTACAACTCTTTGTTTACGGGTACAACATTGGGTACCTGTTCCGTACCTCATGGACTTTGCAGTTTTCGTTACGCGGATAGTGATGTACCCGATGGTAAGGGCCTGCTGCCTTCTTGTACCGGATGTGTACCTTTTACGGCGGCGCTTGGTACTATTCACGAGGTACACATGCGGTACCCATGGGGTATCTGATTTAGAGTGCACTGCCGAAACAATTTGCAATCATATGGGTTCAAAGAAAATTCAAGCTTCTGATCGTCCTCCTAAGCGTGGACGCACCGAAGAAATCTCTGTAGGGCTTGTCAAACCCCAACACTCATTCCCAAAGTTTCTAGTCATACACTCTGAAAACACACTAACCACTGTGGGCAGCATATCCCCTTTCATCGTTGGTAAAGTACTGAGCAACGCTTTAGGCCCAAAATACAAAGCAAGGAAATTGTCTTCTGGAGACCTGTTGGTGGAAGTCCAGGATATCATCCAAAGTACAAACCTCTTGAAAATGACCACCATCATGGATATTCCGATAACAGTCACAGCTCACCGCTTCCTGAACACTACTCGAGGCGTAATATCCTCCAACGAACTGTTAAACATATCTGACAATGATATTCTTGAAGGGTTCCAGGACCAGAATGTAACCTCTGTACGCAGAATCATGATCCGTCGAGATGGAAATGAAATCCCCACCAAGCACCTTGTTCTAACTTTTGAGTCAACTGTTCTACCGGAAACACTGATAGCCGGTTATATCGTATGTAGAGTGCGACCGTACATACCAAATCCGAGACGATGTTTCCACTGCCAGCGTTTCGGACACAGCTCACAGGCATGCCGTGGGAAGCTGACATGTGCGAAATGTTCCGAACCAGATCACAGTAATGACACCTGCGAAAACCAGAAAGTACAGTGTATCAATTGTAAAGGAGAACACCCAGCATACTCACGCTCTTGCCCGTAGTGGAAACTTGAGAAGGAAATTGTAACACTGAAAATCAAAGAGAACATTTCTTTCCCTGAAGCTCGAAGAAGGGTATCCTTCTTCAAGAGTACCCCTTATGCTCAGGCTGTGCGCCAGGGGGCAACAGCAGGCCTGAGTACATCACCCACAGTGACTCCCCGAGAGTCCAGTGGGACACCAGTTGCCCCCCAGGCGCGGACATGTTCCGTGCCAGCCAGAGAACCACAGCGACCAGGAAACCCGCCTGATCGATCCCCCTTCGGTTGTGTGCCAACGGAGGAGGCTATGGAGACCAGTCCCAGCATGTCTGGGCACACAGGCACACAACATAACACTAACATAACTCTGACACCGAAAGAACCACGACAAATACCTGAAAAAGGAAGGAGACCACGAATTACAGGACCCAAAAAGGACAGTTCAACATAACATGCAAAACAGAACTTTCAGATTTAAACATCTATTACTTTCATGTATGATGACTGTTTCCATTCTACAGTGGAACTGTCGTGGTGCCATACATAACTATGATGATATCTGCTACTTATTAGACAGACATCGACCACATTTGTTCTCCTTGCAGGAAACAATGCTGAGTAAAAGACAAACAACACTGTTCAAACATTACACAACCTTCCGCAAGGACAGGGACAACAACTCTGGAGGAGGTGTAGCTATAATTGCGAACTCTGGTGTAATCGTCAAAGAAGTTAAACTAAACACTCCCCTAGAAGCTGTAGCTGTTAGGGCGCAGCTCAAGACTCTAACCACTGTTGTATCCCTGTACATGGCACCAAATAGCCATCCTACATTTTGTGATCTTGTCAATTTAGTCAAACAGCTGCCAAAACCGTTCCTCATATTGGGAGATCTTAATGCTCACCACCAACTCTGGGGCAGTGAGCGAACAGATGCACGTGGGAAATTAATTGAACAACTTTTAGACACCACAGACATTTCTTTCTTGAATGATGGTAGTCCAACGTATTACAGCTCAACACACAGGAGCTTTTCTTGTATTGATCTATCACTTGCATCTCCAGGGCTGTCGCTAGACTATACCTGGAATGCCATCCAAAATCCGTATGGCAGCGATCACTTTCCAGTTCTTCTGGAGACGAGAGTGAGTCCTCCAACTCTACAGGTACGTCCTCCACGATGGAAGCTGTCAGAGGCGAACTGGCCAGCCTTCAGAGAGCATGCCATAATCAATCGTGACATGACAAAACACTTACCGGTGGACCAAGAAAACCATACTATCACAAAGGTTATCCTCGACGCAGCTATAAAAGCCATCCCACAAACCAGTGGGACGATAAGACTACGGCCAAAGCCTTGGTGGAATGAGGAATGTCGTAAAACGCGGCAGGCTCAGAACAAGGCGTGGAACGTTTTCAAACGCTATCCAACACTGGACAATCTAATATCCTTCAAAAGGGCAAAAGCGAAAGCTAGATACACTAGAAAGCAAGCTAGGAAATCTTCATGGCAGAAGTATGTCTCAGGTATAAACAGCCAGACTCCTGCAAAAGCTGTTTGGGAGAAAATACGAAAAATGGATGGTGAAAATCGGGCTTTCACTGTTCCACTTCTTACGGCAAATAATTCATGCAGCACTTCACTAAAAGATCAAGCAGATCTTTTGGGTAAACACTTTTCTGAAGTGTCAAGTTCTGCTGGGTACTCAGACAATTTTATAAGGCACAAAGAAAAATCCGAGCGAAAGAAACTCTTAGCGTCCAATGACAGGGCTGAATACAACTGCGAGTTCACGATGCACGAATTGGAAACTGTGCTATCCAGTTGTAAACACACGGCAGTAGGCCCAGATAGTATCCATTACAGTATGATACAAAATCTTCCCAGTTCCTCCCTTCAGTCATTGCTTGGTTTCTTTAACAGAATTTGGAAGGAGGGCATAATACCCAAAGATTGGAAAACTGCTATTGTCATACCGATCCTTAAACCCAATAAGGACCGATGTTGCGTAGAAAATTACCGCCCAATAACACTGACAAGTTGTCTCTGCAAAACATTTGAGCGACTTGTCAACAACCGATTAGTCTACATCTTAGAAATTACACAGAAAATAGATCGTTTCCAATGTGGGTTTCGACGTCACAGACCAACACTCGATCACTTAACTCGACTGGAAACACAGATTAGAGAAGCTCATGTGAGTAAACAATATTGCTTATCTGTATTTTTTGATCTTATGAAGGCATACGATACAACGTGGAGATACGGAATCCTTCAAGACCTTATAAATTGTGGAATAGGAGGTAACATGTTCCGATGCATCCAAGACTTCCTTTCTCAACGAACGTTTCGTGTTCGCCTTGGAAACACACTCTCAGATGTGTATGTGCAAGAAAACGGAGTCCCTCAAGGAAGTGTATTGAGTGTCACACTTTTTGCACTCAAGATTAACTCAGTCGCCAGAATTATTCCCTCCACGATTCATTACTCCTTGTACGTGGATGACTTACAGATAAGCTTTGCTTCCTGTAATCTTGCTATATGTGAACGGCAGGTGCAGATTACCATCAATCGTTTGACTAAATGGGCAGAGGTGAACGGCTTTAAGTTCTCCACTGAGAAAACTGCCTGTGTTTGCTTTTCGCGCAAACGTGGTGTGCATCCTGAACCCAATCTTTCTCTTCACGGAGAGAGGATACCGGTTAAACCTCAGTATAAGTTCCTTGGCTTAATATTTGACTCAAAGCTAACATTTGGACCACACATTCGTGACTTGAAAATACGTACACAGAAAGCATCAAATATTCTCAAAGTTCTTTCTCACAAGACATGGGGTACCGATAGAGCATGCTTACTCCGCGTATATCGGTCTTTGATACGGTCCAAGATAGATTATGGAAGTATCGTCTATGGGTCAGCTCGACCATCCACACTCAAGTGCATTGATCCTGTTCACCACTCGGCTATCAGGATGGTAACAGGGGCATATCGCACGTCTCCAGTCCAAAGTTTATATGTCGAATGCTTTGAACCGTCTTTAACACTTCGAAGGAAGTTTTTAACTCTATCTTATGTCCAAAAGGTTTTATCTCTGTCAGATCATCCTTGTCATTCCATCTTTGAAAACAATCGCAGAAGGGCCTTGTTCCAAAATAAACCAAGGTCCATCCCAACTATTGCAGTTCGAGCTAGAAGTATAGCTGAGGAATTAGGGTTGGAGCTCACACCAGAACACATTCTTTCACACAGGGATGACTTTGCTCCATGGAAGAAAAAGGAGATCAGGTGTAATTTTGAGCTGGGCAAATACGACAAGAAACTTACGTCTTCCTTTGTCATTAAAGCAGAGTTCCTGGAAATAAAGAACACTTATAGAGGTTTTGCAGAATTCTATACAGATGGCTCTAAGTCACCTTACCGTGTTGCTGCAGCAGCAGTGACAGAGACAGGTCATGTGAGCTCTGTCAAGATTAATCCCAAAGCCAGCATATACACTGCAGAGATACACGGAGTGCTGCTTGCACTTGAATGCATAGAAAAAGGAAAGGAGAAAAGGGCAGTCATCTACACAGACTCCAAAAGTTTGATGATGGCAATCAAAACAAAACAACCAGCTAAAAATGCACTTTTTCACCATCTTTTGTTGCGTATCCAAATACTTATCCAGAAAGGATATATTATACACTTCTGTTGGGTACCAAGCCATGTTGGTATCTCAGGGAACGAGCTTGCCGATGCTACGGCGAAAGGAGCGGAAACTGAGGTGCAAATTATGGCTATACCATTCCAGGATCACCGAACAGTGCTTAAGAGAGCCATGCTATTGTTGTGGCAGGAGAGCTGGAATAAAGAAACAAAGAACAAGTTACACATGATTAAACCAGCAGTTAATGAATGGGGTAGCAGTCACAACAAAAACAGATTTTATGAAGTAACATTTGCAAGACTTCGGATTGGACATACCAACATGACGCATCGTCACTTACTGTTAGGTGAAGAACAGCCAGAATGCCATCATTGTTGCGAACCTTTGACAGTAATACATATTCTTCTGACATGTCCTTTATATGAACATCATCGCCGCAGATACTTCTCGACGTTTTATCGATATCACATCCCTTATCACCCTTCTCTCCTGCTGAGTGAGGAACCAGTTGTGCCACACATAAATGTAATCAAATTTTTAGAGACCACTAAGCTTATGAATAGCCTGTAAAAGCTTGGATCTTAACAGTTTTTAGAGCATCTATTTTATGACGTGCTAAACAGTAATTTTATCAATCCACCCATACCCATTAATTCACCTAGAGCTCACATTAGTCATTGATTTGGCGCTTTTTGGCCTTAGTTGCCCTCGCGCCACTAAACTTCCAACTACATACATACATACCCACGTATGGGCGAAAGGGACCGCGGCAACTTAACTGATGGCCTTCCCGTCATTGCTGGCATAAAGGCGGGTAGCCCAGTGCTTCTTCACTTGGTAGGGCGTCCGGAGGTGTCTTCCTTGAATGGTAGAGGCTTCTTTGGATCGCCGCAGAAGGTCTTGCACTGTGGAGGACTTCACTGCCTCACGCACAACTGGATGAGACGACGTGGATAGTCGCAGAAAGCGAGCCCTTTGGTTCACAGGAATGTCCATACGGAGAGAAGGGACTCCGAGACCCCCCATTTTAACAGGGGTATAAAAAAATCCGATAGGTGTGTCATGTGGTAGTACCAGCCACTTCATCACTGCACACTGCATTGCGAACGGAAAGGTCCAATTTGTCCAATAACCGTAGATTCCAACGTTCCAGGACCAGTCTATGCTGGACTCTTGGCAGAAGGTAGAAACGTAGTAGTACCATCCTTTGCTGAGGTTTTAGGGGGGCTTTTTGAATTCTCTTCAAGCCCTCAACAAGGTTATTAAGCTGCGGCGTAGCGTGATCATGGGGATCAAACTGTACCCCCAGATACTTCCACACGAATTGTGGAGCAGCTGCAGGGACGGGCACAACCTTAACTGTAAAACGCTTTTGGTCGTCTACTTTTATCGTCTTATCGCGCCCTGAGGCCACTAGTGAGACAGTGAAGGTCTTGTTGGCATTAACCTGTAAGACTCTATCTTGTAGGTACTTCACTACTCTGTCTAACCGATGTTGCAAGCCGACGGGTGAGGATGCCGCCACAACCAAATCATCAGCGAAAGCCATGATATCCAGTGATTCTTCGCCAATCGGGAAACCAATGTCCTTCTCTGTTTCACACAACATCCTATCCAACACTAGGTTGAATAGGATGGGTGATAATGGGTCCCCTTGGCGGACACCAATGGTGGGCTGAACAAGGCGCTGGTTGCCTTGAACGCAAAGCAGGGTGGGTGAATCTTGTAGTAAATCTGAAAGGTAATCCGTGAAATCTCGTGCAATACCTCCCAGAATCGCTCCTTGCAATATAGCTTCCCTCGATACTCGATCAAAAGCCTTCGTTAAATCGAGGGTTCCCAAAAACAGGGATTTCTTCTTGCGGCGTGCTTCTGCAAATGCTGTTCTGAGCAGTAGGATGTTGTCCGCGCATCCGTCGAGTGATAAAAAGGCACGTTGTCGATAGTTGAAGTTGAGGAAAGTCGTTAAACGTCTTGCGATTATCCGATGAAATAGTCTAAGAAGTTCAGAGGAAATTGTTATTCGACGGAAATCCGACGGCTGCCCGGCCTGGGTGGTCTTGGGGATCAAGACGGTTCTGGCATTACGGAGGGCAGTTGGTAATCTTCCAAGCATCATGATGATGTTTAGTATGACACGAAGCACTGGAACTGCAACTGCGCGCAGTTGGCGCGCCGAAAAATTATCAGGTCCTGGCGACGAGTTGAGTTCATATTCTTCCTGATATCTTGTGACGTGATGATGTAAAACGGCTTTACTGACACCGTCAAGTTACAGAGAAGATTACAGAGAAGATTAGTTAAGAGAAGATACGCAAGAAAGCAGATTATCCTTACTTCCGCCTATCACTCGACTTTGAATGGATTGTATTTCAAACACATGTTGGGTATTATAGTTCGTCGTACTTTGTGGCATTTAGCTACCGAAAGCAGGTTATTCTTACTTCCGCCTATCACTCGTCTTTGAATGGATTGTATTTCAAACACATGTTGGGTATTATAGTTCGTCGTACTTTGTGGCATTTAGCTATGTCTGTGTGGCATGGAGTGCCCCCACTCGCAGTACAGGACCACCGGGAGACACCCCTTGCCATACTCTTTCGCACACTTGATGACTCGGCAGTGCTCGCCGAACATAGCCGAGACCCCCCAACAGAGATAAACCCTGAGAGAGGCCCCAGCTGGCCGAGATACGTGCCTGGCTTCAGCCCACCACCGGCTAGCGCCCTCGCACCACACCACTCGACAGATAGCGCCGGGGGTTGCCAAAGCCCCCCGCACCCCTCAGCTTCCTGGCTGGACTACAGAAGGACGCCACCCCTCCTAGCCTCCCTGAGGGCCCTTGTGGAACAGGGAAGGGGACGGAAAAACTTTCCCTTCACCACAAAGCGGTCCCGGTGAACTTAAACCCAGCAAAAGAAACAGGGTTTCACCCCTTACGGCTGCTGCTACAAGAGGCCGCCACACCTCCCGGTATTCGTGTCTTCCAGGCTAGCTTCCGGCCCCCAAGAAGCTGGGTTACAACCACTCGCCACGGAAGTTAGCCATAGGAACGGTGCCCGAACACCCGGTACCACCAGGGATTACCGCCGTTGGCGACGTGAAAGGACACCAGTGATGGACCTCATGAGCCATCACGTTTCCTATCTCCCGGCAGGGGGAGTGCTGCGAGACCGTCGCCTGACGGTCCGCGTCAAGGGTCGGATCCACCGACTTTTCAGGCTTGAGGAAAGTTGGGCAAAAGCAGACCATGAACGGGTAGCACCAGGATATACCACGTGCCCCTCAGCCTCCAAATATACTGGATTACAGGAGGGTAGCAACACCTCCCGGCCTCATCCGAGGGCCTCAACGTGACCTCGGCCAACGCTTCCCCGGTTTGTTGGCTAAACCAATAGGCACCGTTACAGGAAGCTGCCATAAACTTCGGACGAACCGAGACCTCCCGGTACTTGTGTCACGCAGACTAGCCCCGGCCCCCTAGACACTTGGTTACGACCACACGCCACTGAAGTTAGCCAAAGGGACTTCGTCCGGACTCCGAGTACCATTGGGGAATGGCCGCTCCGGTCTGCTCTACTACTACCTCATGCCCTCTAGCAGGCTTCACCTGTCTGCTTTGGTCGTACTCGAAAGCAGATTATTCTTACTTCCGTCTATCACTCCACTTTGAATGGACTGTATTTCAAATACATGGTGGGTATTATACTTGGTCGTCCTTTGTGGCATTTAGCTAGGAACTCTTTATTGACATATATACATATATACAATAAATCTTTCTCTTTTATTAGTGGAAAAAAGATTAAAACCTGAAAGGATGGAAGGTTGCTCGTTGAAATGTTTTAAAACAGTAAATAGACCCAAGGCAGACCATAAGTGATAGAAATGCTAGCATTCTTTTGGTCCACCCGCGTTCGCGCAAAAAAATGGCTGCTTTCCGCTCAAGGATTCCCCGTTCTGAAAAAGTAATAGGCTGATGGATTACTATAGGGCACTCTGTAAGGTCGGAAATTTTTTAGGAAAGGCCAGGGACACTGTATTTCCGTACCATTTCGGAAGAGAATGCAGCGAGAGGTTTATATTCTCCCCGGATTTGAATGTCCGATACATATGTAACCCCCTCAATAGAGTATACCAGGTCAGGTTTATAAATAACGTCATTCAACTTCAGCTGCGGTTCCTTATATACTCGTGTGCCGTTGTTTTCAATCTTCTTCTTGATATGCTCCATAACACGGTCGTGTCGCTTAACCCTAGCGCCGTGTGTTCGCGGGCACCCTTGCAGGACGTGAGAAATCGATTCGGATGTAGGGCAGCCTGCACCACATCGGGTCGGTTTGCTCCGTCCCCTGGAGCAGCGTAGCCTCGTTGGAAGTGCATGAGCCCGGAGTTTGACGATGTCAATGTATTCCGCGCCCGTAAGGAACTGAGGTGGGTCCCGTAACCATGATGCCCTCGGAGCCGATGATGATTCGCAGAGGCCTTTACCGTCGACGGTAGAATAGAGCTTGGTCCTCCAATAATTTTTCTGCTCACCGCTAGACTCCAGGGTCCAACTACCGTGTCGTAGATTGTTACGCAGTTTGGACACATCCTGTAAAGAGAGCTGCGAGAGGGTTACTGCTTCGAGAAAGGTATCTCTTTTAGCACTCATATTTTGAAGTCTCTGCAACTGCAACCTCGGCATCGAAAACTCAAATGAGGGCACATCCAATCCCCCATCCTGAATACTTGCGTATATAAAGGCGTTTGGGACGTCATGTGGCAAATGTAAAACGTGCCTAACGTAACGTCGTACTTGACGGTCCCAAAGTTGCAGTTTGGCAATGTCTGTCTCAGCCACAGTCCAATCGTAGACAACCCTGGGCAGCAAGTAGTATAATAATATTGTCATTTTCTGGTGTGGCTTGAGAGGGGAGCGATGTAAGGCTTGGAGCTGCTCCGAGAGACCAGTAATGCAAGGAGAAACTTTCCCAAACGTTTTAACCTCGATCCCGAGATATTTAAGTTTGTCTTCGACGCCCAACATAGGAATAGTCTCCTGACCAATGCAGTATTTTGTAGGAACGACCTTGGTGAGCTTTTGACGACCAGAAGCCATAATGGTGAGGGTGGCACACTTAGAGACGTTGATGTGTAGACCTCTAGCAGATTATTCTTACTTCCGCCTATCACTCGTCTTTGTATGGATTGTATTTTAAACACATGGTGGGTATTATACTTGGTCGTCTTTGTGGCATTTAGCTTTTTTTTTTTTTAATAAGTTCTCTCTTTATACAGGAAGAGATACCTCACCTAAATACACTTATAGCTAAAACATTCCCGTCGAAGAGGGTCCCACACCCTCCATCAGCCGTGGGGTTTCCACGGTCGTCATACGGCCAAACACTTTGTAAATGTGCGTGCTCCCTTGGAATGCGATGACTGTCATTAAAGCGATGTCGTTCTTGGAGAGGCCCATGTGCTGTAACTTGATGGCGCTCTCCTTAGCCCATACTCCTTTAAATGACATGGAGATACTGGATACTGTGACCTCCGCTGCAGGTGATGCAAACTTTTCAATAATCTGCTGGCGGATGTCCGCTCTATCATATTTTAGGACTTTATGTTGGTGGGCTAGTGCCGTCGGGATTCCAGTGCCCACTATCTGAGCATCTAGGAGCACTGCTTCCTCTCCTCTTACTGCCACAATGTCTGGCTTCAATATCCCTTCCGGCACGGAGAACCTGGGCTCCTCTTCTACCTTCCAGCCGTTCTCTATCAACCGCTTTGCCGCATAGCGAGCAACGTTGTTGTGCCTCCGAACTCTTGCGGCATGGGTCCTGTGGCACATTTGCACAATATGTGCCAACGTCTCATCAGAGGAGCAGCCAGCCCGGCAGGTCTTTTCACCTTCCTGTCCTCTTCCCCACCTGGTGCGGCATGGCAGCGCATTTATGCGGATTTTGACCGCATCTACGAATTGGTGGCCGGGCATTACCCTAGTGCCTTCCGCGATCCATTTGTGGGCACTAGGTACGTGACAGGAGTCTCTTAGCGCTTTTCCATCGTTGCTGCTGTGGAGAAGAGAGGCCCAATACTTGTTCGCCGCCCTCGTGGTCCTCAGGAACCTTCCATTTATTGTAGCAATAGCCGTTGCCTGGGCAAGGATGCCTTTAACGTATTCAGTTCGGGCGACCTCCCTCACCACCGGGTGAGAGGAGTCCTTTAGGCGTAGAATCCTAGAGCGCTGAAGGATAGGGATGGTAGTGGATAGAGCTTGAACGCCAAGACCTCCCTCAGATACAGGTGCGTGGAAGAACCCCAAAGGGGTGTCATGAGGGAGCTTCAACCATCCCCTGACGGCGCTCCGTACGTCCGTATCTAAACGGCGCAAAGTCTTCGCTGTGAACCTGCCCAATACTAGCTTGTGGTGGATCCTTGGTAGTAGATAGTATCTTAAAAGTACCAGTCGCTGTTGAGGCTTTAAGGGCGCTTTTCTGATTTTGAGGAGTCCGTCTTCGAGTTCTTGAAGAGGTGGTGTCTTTCTGAGTTCAGGGTCCACGGAGACACCCAGGTATCTGAATACAAATGTTGGGCCCCCTGCAGGCAATACTTCTCCATCTATCTTGAATTTCTTGGTGATGTCGACTTTAACCTTCTTTTCCCTTCCGGATGGTACCATGGCGATCGTAAAAGACTTTTGAATATTAAAGCAGAGCCCGCGCTGAGTTAGATAGGTGTTTGTCTCATCCAGCCGTTGCTGCAAACCTGTCGGCGTTGAGGCGGCCATAACCAAGTCATCGGCAAAGGCCATGGCATCGAGGTTGCGTTCCCCGATACCAAAGCCAATGCCGGGATCCATCTTCTTCAGGAGGCCGTTAATGACTAAGTTAAACAAAATTGGGGAAAGGGGGTCGCCTTGTCTCACTCCTGCTGTTGGGTGCACTAGTTTCTTCGAGGTTCCAAACGTCAACAGGGTAGGGGCATCCTTGTATAAATCTTCAAGGTAGGTAACAAAGGCGTCAGAAAGACCCTCGGCCCTTACCGCCTGCAGAATTGCCTCTCTCGTCACCCTGTCAAACGCCTTGGCGAGGTCCAGAATCGCTAAGTAAAGGGGCTTTCTCCCTCTTCTTGCCTCAGCCAATGCCGTCGTCAGTAACAATACATTTTCTGCACAGCCGTCTATGGGGAGGAAGGCTCGTTGTCGGTAATCTAAATCCAAGAATGACGTTAACCGTCGAGCCATGATGCGGTGAAACAACCGTAGCACAACAGGAGCAACCGTTATAGGGCGAAAGTCGCCTGGAGAACTTGCATGAGGCTTTTTCGGGATGAAAATCGTACGGGCGCTGCGAAGAGATGCGGGAACTTTGCCTTGGAGGATGATCAGGTTAAAGACGATGCGTAATACCACAAGGGGGACAGCTCTTAAACACCGTGCAGAGAACCCGTCGGGACCTGGCGCAGATGCCATGGGGGGATAGTTGTTCTTAATGTCTTGACCTGTGATTAAGTAGAAGGGTTCAGTAATCGGGAGAGTTGAATCTGGAACTGCACTGCTGTCTTCCTGTAGGGCTCTCGGAGATGGTCGTGTCATGATATCTTCCCAGGCAGCCAGGAACGCCGCCTCATCCCCGACTGCAGCTTGCACGTAACCGTCGAGGATAAGGCGCGCGCACACTGGCTGCCTTTTACGATACAGCTGTTGTATTTTGAAGTACTGGATCTTCTTTCTTTTCCTGTTACTGAGCTCCTGACGTCTGGAGCCTGGTCGTCGTCGTTGTTCCACACGGGGGCGGACATCCTCCGCCACAGGGGAGAAAAATACGTCTCTGATATAACTGTTCAGGTCAAGCTCGACGTCCACACCAAGAGCCGCCTGTCTCGCAATATCAAACAGTCGTGCGGCTTGAAAGGTTTCAGGTGGCGTTCGACTTGCTATTTTCTCCAATTCCCTTCGAATTGCCACCATCTTGGACAGTCTACCACGCCCAGTGTTGTCTTCCAGAACAGGACGGGAGGATGGAGTAGGTTGCGAGGGGTCCGCAGATTCATCAGGCAGCCGCGGACTAGACTCCCCGTCCTCGGGGACATGAGCTTCTTCGTCGGTCGGAACTTCCGGGACCACTGGAACCCGCAGAGCTTCTTGTTTGAGCTGCAGAACTAGTTGACGATAGGACCCTTGCTTCCTGTGTGATTTTATGGAATCGAGGGTGCGTCCAGGGAAGAGTTCGTGGAGGGCCACATTCATGAATCTTGGTGGAGGAACCGCCAACAGTAGGCGTACCTCCGCCCTCGCCAGGATATATTCCTCTTCCGTGCTCCATCGAGGACGCACTCTATCGACGTCGATCTCGGCCTGGTAGGCCACCGGATGGCGGGCCTTTCTATGCAGCCCCAAACCACTCTTGGTTCTGAAGACCGCTCCACAGTCGTGGCAACGAAAGCCCTCTCGGGAAGGACCTGAGCTCGAGCTTGAGGGTTGTTGAGCCGAGGCACACATGATTACCGAAGAACCTCCCTGCTCAGTCGACGATGAACCGGCCCCATCAGTAACTGGATTGAGCTGCGTTCTATTCTGGTGAACCACTTCAGGAAGGGTATGCTTCTTCAGTGAAGCGTGAATACGTAAACCCTTCATAGTCGAAAATTGTGCACCACATGAACACACGGGAACGTACACATCTTCGCAGCGTCGGTCAGGGCATGCGGAGTCCTCTTCACGGGAGTTGGCACTGGGAGCCGGCACCACTCGGCGTCGGCTTCCACTTGTTTCATTTGAAGTACTCGCACCCAGTGAAATTTTCGTCCCGATAGGGTTGGCAGCCCGATCAGGCCAGGGGGGTAGGCCAGAGCTCCGTCAGTTCCCTGCCCCGCCGAAGCGGTACCAGGGGTAACAGGTAGCACCACGAGAAGGTGGAGTTGACCATTTCCGTGTGAGAGGCTATGTATTGCGCATCACACGGCTTGCAGCAAGGAGATCGTATAACCACCACCGTCAGCACGGGCCAGCAGCGCCCATTCCACTGGGTAACAGATCGCCGCAACACGATCCCGCTAAAGCCGACACGCACCTCAGGGTCCTTCCTTATTCCTCCACACCAGCCTCCTGGTCGCTGGATGACAGGGTGAAGCCACTCATCCCCGGCTATGAGGCAGAGGTCGTCACCTCCCTCTGCCGGGCCTCCATGTTGCTGGATAACAGGGGGAAGCCACTCGCCCCCAGCCCTTGGTGAGAGGTTACAGAAAGAGAGTCATAGTTACTCCCGCCGTTTACCCCGAAAGCAGATTATTCTTACTTCCGCCTATGACTCGACTTTGAATGGATTGTATTTCAAACACATGGTGGGTATTATACTTGTCGTCCTTTGTGGCATTTAGCTAGCGAACTCAGATTATTCTCACTTCCGCCTATCACTCGTCTTTGAATGGATTGTATTTCAAACACATGGTGGGTATTATACTTTGTCGTCCTTTGTGGCATTTAGCTACCGAAAGCAGATTATTCATACTTCCGCCTATCACTCGTCTTTGAATGGATTGTATTTCGAACACATGGTGGGTATTATACTTTGTCGTCTTTTGTGGCATTTAGCTGTAACTCTTTATTTGCACAATGTACATATAAATCATTATCTTTTACCAAAGGAAAAAGATTAAAACCGGATGTGATGGAAAGTTGCCCGGTGAAATGTGCGAAAATAATAGACTGACCCCAGTGAGGCAGTTAACGTAGGCGAGGTCAACAATCTCTTAGACCACCCAAAATAGTGGAGAAATGCTGCCCCCGATTTTTCCATGATTCAAAGTTCACTGAACGTGATGGGTTGTTGGACCATTATCTGGCAATCAGTTAGGTCCCTTATCTTCTCTTCCAAGCCGGGGATTCCGTACTTCCGCTTCTTTTCATTGGCAAAGGAGGTTAGTGATTTGAATTCCCCCCGCACTTGAATGTCCACTACGAATGCTTGGCCACTCCTGCAAAAGACGAGGTCTCGTTTAAAAACGAGGTCGTTCACCTTAATCTGTGGTTCTTTAAACACCCTCGTGCCATCCTCTTCAATCTTCTTCTTAATCCTGTTGACGAGGCTGTCATGGCGCTTGATCCGGGCTCCATGGGTCCGCGGACAGCTCTGTAACGCATGTGATATGGACTCGGCCATATTACAGCCCGCACTACACTTTGAGTTCTTGTTCCGACCCCTGGAACACCTGAGCCGAGTTGGTAATACATGTGCTCGGAGCTTCACTAGATCGATGTACTCTGATCCCGAGATGAATTTAGGAGGCTCCCGTATCCAACCGTGCTTTGGCCCCTTGGAAGCTTTCATGAGCCCTCTGCCATCTGTCGTAGCATACAGGGTGGTCTTCCAGTACTTTTACTGTGCCGCTGGTGAATCCAGAACAGTATTCCCACGATGTAGATGGTGCTGGAGTTTAGTAGAATCCTTCAGAAACAGGGGAGACGCTGAGACTTCCGCTAGCAGATCGTCGTCTCTTTCACTCATTCTGCTCAACCTGCCCAGACGTATCCGTGGGAGTGCTAGCTCAAATGAAGGGACGCCGAGACCTCCATCTCCTACAGCACTATAGGTAAACGCATTTGGCACGTCATGAGGAAGGTGCAAAAAGTTTCTTACGTAATGTCTGATCCGCCTGTCCCAGAATTGTAGCCTAGCGGTGTCGACTTCAGAGACGGACCAGTCATAGATGAGCAGAGGTAACAAATAGAAGAGAAGCATGGCTAACTTCTGGTGGGGTTTCAATGGGCATCTACGAAGCGCTTCCAGTTGCAGTGTGATGTCGTTAATACGGGGGGAGACCTTCCTGAAGGAGTTAATATCCACACCCAAGTACCTTAAGTTGTCCTGCACTTGAAGGGCAGGGATCTTCTCATCCCCTACGAAGTAACTGTGTGGGATTACCTTCGTAAGCTTTTGTCTCCCTGACGGGCTGATGGTGAGCGCAGTACACTTCTCGGCGTTAATGTGGAGCCCCCTAGCACTCGTAAACAACGTAAAGTTATCCAGGAGTGTCTGAAGGCCCTGCGGAGTACGAGCAACCAGGACAACGTCGTCAACAAAAGCTAATGCTGAAATGGCAAGGGAGGCCGGGTGGAGCTCCTGCAACGTGGTCACCATCAGGCCGTCCGGTCCCGGGGCAGAGCTACTATGCTTCAATGCTGCAGTCACTTCCTCAGGTGTAACCGGGGTTATGAGGAGACCCGGGCCTATGGCTTCGCAGTCCCCCAGCAGTACCTCATCGCTAGGTTCCTGAAAGATGTTCGCCCAGAAGTCAATAACTTTTCCCTCATCACATTCAGCCTTTTTGTCCCCCTCGGGAAGACGAGCGGCCAGGGTCCTCTTGTTCTTGTTGAAGAGTCTTTGAAATTCCCCATATTGTTGCCGCCTGGCCCGCCTGTTCGAAGTAGCGGGTCGAGAGTGATCCGCTGCCCTGCCTTTTGCCTTTCGTTGGGTCATTGAGAGCGCCGGGATCCAGCGGTCCAGATCCGCTAAGCCGGACTCTCCAAGGAGAATTCTATTAACAATGCGCTGGAGATCCCGAACCCCATCACCAGGGAGGGTAGCTGCAACAAAACTGGTTAAGGCTTCCTACAGGAGTTGCCTCGTATCCTGGGGATCATCTGCTTCTGAGGTATTCGACGACGGAGCCTCATCTGCATCCGCGGCTTCCGCGACTACTCCGGCAAGCTGGCTAAGTTCTAACTCTTCGTAAATAGCCCTATAGGCCGGCGTTTTCCTTTTATACCTCAGGTTGTCGGTCGTTATCCCAGGGAAATAATGTGCCAGTGTAACGTTGATGTGGGTAGGTGGGTTATCTTCTCTGAGTTCTAACTCTTTCCGCGCTGCTAGCTGCATGAGTTCTTCGCTCCAAACGAAGTTGTGACGTTGAAGATTGACACGTGCGTTTGCGAAATCGGGGGTGCACTTCCGTAAGTGCTGCGTCAAACCCCCTTTTTTATAGATATTCCCGCAACGTGGGCAACCCTCCATCACTCACGGGCCCTATCACCTGACAGGGTACCAAATTTGCTCGATACAAAACTACCCGTGAGAGAATAAACTACAAATGGTACCAAAACCCACTGGCAGTCGCCTCAGGGTACAGTGGTAAATTATATAAACAACAAAATACGGGAAAAGGGATAATGCTAAAAGGGGGGCCGTCTTGAAGACGTTCACAAAATGTTTAGAACACTAATTTGAATGTGAGAAAATTCAGCCCTGTGGATATCCACCGGGTACAGTTTTCCGGAGATCTGCCTCTTTTTTCATTTTTCAACCTCAGTCACCGTCACCACACGTTCCATTTTCTGTTTCTCCAAGCAGAACTGCAAGCAGCACTGCCACGTGGCATTTTGGCCAAAATCGAAGACGCGGTTCACCAAGGTGGACCGCGTTAGCAGAGGTCCTCCCACCGTAAGAACAGCAGGCTCCCTCCACGGCGTTACACGTAGGGGAACCAGAGCGTACAGGTGGTCTATACCCTTTCAAAGGGAAAACAGATACTATACATTGCTCGTCTTAGAAACTCCCGTAAACTCGATAGCCGTGCTCGCCTCTGAGTCAAAATGGAGGGTGAGGTGTCTAAGTTTATTTCAATTACGCACACAAACAACACTGAAGTGGGAAATTTCTGGGAGTATTAACTCACCGACAACTCAACGCCTGTGTTTCCTACTGCTTTTGGTGTGAGACAGTCAGTAGGTCCACGGAAAGTAAACTTATACAGTGCACACAAATCGTCCTCGTCTAAGATACCTCTTCAACAGAGATGTCGAAGACGTATTATAAACGGAAACTCGGTACTTCTTGCAAACGTGAACGGAAGACATTTACGGGAGGTCTTCCTTTAGGATATCTCTTCAACAGAGATGCCGAAGACGTATTATAAACGTTAAATCGGCGCGTCTTATAAACATACTATAAATTATGGCTTCTAGACGTCGCGTTGACGTCCTGATCGTCTTATATCCTAATGTGACCAAATAAAGACGTTTCCGCGACGTTTTGTGCTACTAGGGCAGGAACCACAAGTCTTCTTGGTGTCTTCGTCGTCGTTGTCACCGTATCCGCATACCGGCCGACCGCAACGTACCAACTCGAAGTCTGCAAGAGTTAAAGAGTTACTAACTGGTGGTAGCGTCCCACCAGACTGCGATGATACCTCGGGATGGGACAGGTTATATAACCCCCTTCTGCCGCCGGATTGGTTGATTGCGATGAAGATACTCAAAATCCAGAATGACAGACTTGGTTAGGATTGGTTGAAGGACGATAAGCAAATTAAGCCAAAACTTGAGGGTGATAACACACACTCGCGAAAAAGATTATTCTTACTTCCGCCTATCACTCGTCTTTGAATGGATTGTATTTCAAACACATGGTTGGTATTATACTTGGTCGTCCTTCGTGTCATTGAGCTAGTTCTGTAGGCACAGGGACTCCCTCCGCGGCATAAGGGGTTTACCGCCACGAAGCTTTCGCCCCCGGCCATGATTCGTACACTTGATGGTGGGGTAGTACTCCACCCTGAACTAGCCGGGACCCCCGAAGGAGGTAAACTCCAGGAGGATCCCAGCACCCCGGTCACGGGCGGGCCAGAGCCAATGTTGTCGGCAATGGTCGACAATGTCGGCAATGGCCAAGTGTCGGCAATGCTGTCTTACACCTTATCTCCAGTGGGTAATGCAAGAGGGCGCCTCTCCGCAAGGCTTACCCTCCAACATCTCCAGCCCCCAAGAAGCTGGGTTACAGGAGTCCGCAACCACTCCTGGCGATAGGAGCCATACGATCCTTGTTGAGGACATTTCCCCGGCTTTAGTTTCCAAGGCTACCACTACAGGGGCCTACCATTAAACATCCGCACAAGGCGGGAGCCACCCGGTACTTGTCCAAAGCGTGTCTGTATAGAATAATCCCTCTCAAGCATGGCAAAGATTCAGCCAAGGCTGTCCTACGCCTCATCGCTAATGGGTACTGTCGGAGGGGGCTTCTCCGCAAAGGCTTACCCTCCAACATCTCTAGCCCCCCAGAAGCTGGGTTACAGGAGTACGCCACCACTCCTGGCTATAGGAGCCATACGGTCCTAGTTGAGGACATTTGCCCGGCTTTAGTTTCCAAGTCTACCGCTACAGGGGCCTACCATCAACATCCGCACGAGGCGGGAGCCACCCGGTACTTTTCCAAAGCGTGCCTGTATGGAATAATCCCAATAGAGCATGGCAAGGATTCAACCCCGCCTCCCCACCAACTGCTAGGGCCTCCCGTCCCCAACACCAGGGCCTCTGGGTGGGTGGGACACATTTCCAGCGGGAGCGTGGAACAGATATGGGCTGCTTAGTGGATGTGCCACCCACAGCACGTGGTCGCCACTGGCGGCACCGCCGCATAAGAGCATGGCCCCCGTTAGCCGTTCCGTGGAACGTTGCCCGTGCCCTACCACGAGGAGGTGGGGGTTGCTTGGCCGATGGTCTGGCCTGAGAGCCTGAGAGAAAGCAGATTATTCTTACTTCAGCCTATCACTCGTCTTTGAATGGATTGTATTTCGAACACATGGTGGGTATTATACTTGGTCGTCCTTTGTGGCATTTAGCTATTTTTTTAATCAAATCTCTCTTAAACGGAAGAGATACCGTAACAAGTCTGGGTTACACCTAACATCATTAGTCAGCTTCACCAGTGGGTGCAGCACCGAGGTCATTTTGCCGAAAATCCAGTAACTTCTGACTCTCCCCTGCACAGCTATAACAGACATGGTACTAATATCGCGCTTTGTAAGTCCCATTCGTAGAAGTTATTGTACACTTTTCGGTGACCAGACTCCCTTGAAGTTAACTGTTACGCTGCTGGCGATCACAGGGCCCTCGTCATTCTCCCTTACTCTCTGGAGCACATCTTCCCTTCCGTACTTTAATTCCTCGTGGGCATGTGCTAGATTGAGGACGATCCCTGTGCCCACTACTTGCGCGTCTAGGATGACCTTTTCTTCTCCTTTCATTGCGACGATGTTCGGTTTAAGGATTCCATCGTGGACATCGATTCCAGGTTCAACTTCGGTCGTCCACCCTAGATCACGTAGTCTTCTGTCCACATAGTGGACCAGGTTGTCGTGCCGCCTTACTCTGGGACCATGTGTTCGATGGCACACTTGGATGATGTGTGCTAGAGTCTCCGGGCACGACACCCGGCCCTGCAGATTTTGTCAGAAGAAAGTCCGCGTCCAGAGCGAACTTTACACGGCAGGGCATTTATTCGTATCTTCACCGCGTCCACATATTGCCTGCCCTGCATGAGTCTCGTGCCCTCACCAACCCAAGTGTGGGAGAGGGGCACCGCGGATGCTTCGGATAGAGCTTTGCCATCATTGCTCCCGTATAGGCGGGCAGCCCAGTATTTTTTGATGGCATGAAGAGTCCGGATGAGGCATCCGTCGAGGGTCGAGGCCTCTTTTGAGCGTCTCAGAAGTTCCTGGATCGATGGAGTCTTCAAGGCTTCCCTTACCGCAGGATGAGTGGACGATGACAACCGTAGAAATCTTGCTCGCTGAAGAACAGGTACTCCCACACGAAGAGATGGCACGCCCAGGCCTCCAAGTTTAATAGGAGTATAAAAGAAACCTATTGGCGTGTCGTGGGGTAGGAACAACCAGTTCTTTAAAGCGTTTCTGATGGCAAGGTCCAGTTTATTGAGTAGTTTGATATTCCAGCGTCCGAGCACTAGTCGATGTTGGATTCGGTGAAGTAAGTAAAACCGTAGAAGAACCATTCTCTGCTGAGGTTTTAGTGGTGCCTTTTTTTATCTTGCTGAGGCCTTGGAATAAATCCAGGCATTGTAGCTGAGCCCTGTCGTAGGGATCAAATTGTACCCCTAAATATCTCCAGACAAATTATGGGCCAACTGCGGCACTTGGAGAGCCCAAGATGCTGAATTGCCTTTGAGTGTCCACTTTGATCTTTTTATCACGTCCAGATGATACGAGGGACACCGTGAAGGTCTTATTGGTATTCACTCGGAGGCGTCGCTCCTTCAGGAAGGAAGTCACTTTATCCAGACGGTGTTGTAGTCCTGCCGGCGAAGAAGCAGCCACGATAAGGTCGTCCGCAAACACCATCATACCAAGTGTCGCCTCACCAATTGGAAAGCCGATCCCAGTGTCAATGTCCCTCAACATCCTGTCCAAAACTAAGTTGAACAGGATGGGGGAAAGGGGGTCACCTTGACGAACCCCAGTTGTCGGCTGGATGAGGCGTTTTGATTCGTGGACGCAAAGTAGAGTCGGACAGTCTTGTAGCAGATCTTCCAGATAGTCAGTGAAGTCCGAACAGATACCAGCTAGGCGGACCCCCTGGAGGATGGCGTTCCTGGAGACCCGATCAAAAGGTTTTGTCAGGCCTAGAATACCCAGGAACAGAGATTTCTTCTTTTGCCGCGCCTCGGCGATGGCAGTACGGAGCAGCAAGACGTTGTCGGCACATCCATCTAGTGGTAGAAAAGCACGCTGTCGAAAATTAAAGTCCACGAAAGAAGTTTTTAGCAACCTTTTAGCAAGAATACGATGGAAGAGACGGAGGAGTACTGATGATATGGTTATAGGCCTGAAGTCCGAGGGTTGCTGAGCTTCCGGTTTTTAGGAATGAATATCATCCGGGCGTTGCGGAGGCTTTTCGGTGGTCTCCCCAGAAGAATAATGATATTCAGGATTAAACGCAAAATAGTGGATGGCGCTGCTCGCAGTTGACGAGCAGTAAAATTGTCGGGGCCCGGGGCTGAGTTGATAGAAGGCATGTTCCGGCGTATATCTTGTGCGGTGACCAAGTAGAATGGACTAACGGAAGTCCTTACTCGATTGTGCTCGAGAGTGGGGAATTCTTCAGAACTAGTAAAAGTCTCCTCCCATTTGGCCAGAAAGGCCCGCTCGTCCTCGACTGCAGCCGGAGCGTAACCATCGACGACGAGACGGGCACACTTCAGTTGACAACGGCGGTATAGATCCTGCGTCTTCGCATACTGTATCCTCTTCTGGCGACGTTTACTCAGCGTAGGTGGGCTCCTGTTACTCGGTCCCGGAAGTTGTTGGATGGAGGATCAGGTAGAGTGAAAACGTCCCTCAAGTAGTCGTTGAATGAGGACGCAATATCACTCCCATTAATGGCCATTCGCGCCCAGTCGTATAATCTGGCACCTTGGTAACTCTCTGGGGGTGCACGGGCGACGATTATTCCAATTCCCGAGAGGATGGCTTGTCTTCTGGACGGACCGGGGCGATCTTCTGGTTGTTCCACAGGCTGGCGGTCTTGGGCCGGTGACTGTGCGGGATGACTTTCCTCCGCAGCTGTGGGAAGGTCGAGGAGGGACTGCAGTAGATTCCTGTAGGAAGTCTGCTTTCGATGGCACTTTATGGCATCTAAGGTACGTTCACGGAAGGCCTCCTGTAGAGCAATATTAATAAACCTTGGAGGCCTCTCCTGACGAAGGAGACGCACTTCCGCCTTTGCCAGAAGTAGCTCGTCTTCTATTGTCCACAGTGGTTTTATACGGGTGGTGACGATCTCATGTTGGTAAACGATCGGATGACGAGATTTCCTGTGGAGGCCGAGGCCGGTTTTCGTTGTGAAGGGCATTCCACATTCTGGACATCTGAAAGTAGCAGCCGTTTCAGAAGTGCCAGGTTCAGCATCACCAGCCGAGGACGAAGATGCCGCACTAAGAGCAGGAGCCGAAGCACCGATTCCACACATAGTCCGGTTGTCAGGAGTGGTCGAGGCCGAAGATGCCACATTGGGAAGAAGAGCAGGAGCCATTTAGCAGTGGCATTTAGCTACCGAAAGCAGATTATCCTTACTTCCGCCTATCACTCGACTTTGAATGGATTGTATGTCAAACACATGGTGGGTATTATACTTGGTCGTCCTTTGTGGTATTTATCTACGGAAAGCAGATTATTCTTACTTCCGCCTATCACTCGACTTTGAATGGATTGTATTTCGAACACATGGCGGGTATTATACTTGGTCGTCCTTTGTGGCATTTAGCTAAATTTGTTTATTCATACTTGCTCCACTGTGGTAGGAGGCCACCAATACAGAAGCAGAATGGGTATCAAGTAGTAACGAGTTTAACACTAACATTAACATTAACTAATAAACATCACATTCACAAATAACTGAAGACCCAAAACCCTAAGGAGGGCGGCCATCAGTCCGAGTCGTCGTCCTGTTGAGCATTCGCCACATCGCCGCCGTTCCCTCAAGCGCCCGCACCGCAATCACTTTTAAGTCACCCTTGGTGAGTCCCAAGTTAGTTAAATCATCCGCCGAGTCCCGGCACCACACTCCCCTATAGGTCAATGTCACAGAGGTTACACTGGGTATCGACGATCTATCCCCCTGTACCGCACTCAACACCTCCCTGGTAGAATAGTAGTCGATCTTCCGCAGATGGGCATCCCTCAAGGCAGCCGACCCTGGACATCCAAGGTTTCCCTGGAAACTACCTCGACATCCAAGAGCACCAAGTCGTTGCCTTTGTTGATCACGAGGCCAGGCTTCCTCCGACCCGCACCCGTGTTGTATACGGGCTCCCGCAGCACGGACCACCCTTGTTGTTGGAGCCGGTTTCCGACGATGCTGACGATGGAGTCATGGCGACGAATGCGGGCCCCATGTGTCCGTGGACAACTCTGGGCGATATGAGCCTCCACTCTAGGACGAAGCGTAGATGAAACCCAGAGGAACATCATGGGGGAGCCTCAGCCATCCTCGCACCGCATTCCACACACTACGGTCCAGTCTCCCAAGCAACCTCACCGACAAACGTCCCAGAGAGAGGTGGTAATAAAGTCTGGGCATAAGAAAAGTTCTCAAAATAAAAAGCCGCTGTTGAGGCTTCAATGGCGCCCTGGTGAGCCGACGCAGGAGTTCATCAAGACCTTCACCACCCTGCACTGTCACACCCATACAACTAAACGATAGTCTAAGGTATCGCCACTCCTCCATACAGGTTGTCACTGGGAGAGCTTCCCCATTGATGGTGAAAGAGACGGCCGCAATCTCAATTTTCTTCTCCCTACCAGAGGGGATCATTGCCAATGTTCGGCATTTTGGGATTCCAAAGTTCAGTCCACGTGGCCCGAAAAAGGTCGTCGCCCGATTAAGGAGAAGCTACAAACCCTGCTGAGTCGTCGCCACCAAAACTAAATCATCAGCGAATGCTAAGGCATTGACTCTCGCCTCACCGACCTGGAAACCAATTGAGTCCGGCAATTCACACAGGAATTCGTCCATCAACAGGTTAAATAGGTAGGGCGATAGGGGATCACCCTGCCGAACCCCTCTAGCCGGGAGCACTCTAGTAGATACTTGCGCAGATGTTATGACAGTCTCACAGCTTAAATAGAGTTGCTGCTGGTAGCTTCGGAAACTTCCAGGAAGTCCCGTCCTCTCTGCCGCTAAAAGCACCGCTTGAGTTATCACCAGGTCAAACGCCTTCTTTAAGTCCCATGTGGCCATAAACAGAGGGGATAGCCGACGCCTACACTCCGTAATTAACGCCTGTGGCAGGACTGAGTTCTCGGCGCAGCCATCAGCACTGATTAAACCCCTCTGTCTCAAATCCAAAGCACACGACTGGGACACCCTCTTGGCCAATATGCCATGCAGACGAAGCATCACTGGTGTTACCGAAATCGGCCGGTAGTCCCCAGTTAGCCGAGGTGCATCTATCTTCGGGACAAAAGTTACTCTTGAATGAAGCAGGTAACTCGGAATTCGGTCACTCTTCATGATTAGGTTGCAGATAATCGCCAGGACAGGTGGTTGAAGTCGCCGTAGTTGCCTCGGTAGAAAGCCATCGGGACCCGCCGCAGAGTCTCTCCTGAGCATGTTCTGGAGGACCTCATGGACTGAGATGGGCGACCATAGGGCAGCATTCGGGGGCCTCACTGGGACAGGCTCCGGGAGTCGCACCACGGGGGGAGGCATAGTGAAATTCGCGACCCAATACGGCGCAAAATTCATGTCACCTCTTGCAGGCACCTCTTCCTTGGCGTCCAAGATTCTATGAGCACAGGCACGACGATTCTTCGAGTATAAATAATGAGTTCTGGCGTATTCACGCCTTCGCTGCCTTCGCTTGCTTGCTTGCTGCTGCTAAAAGCAGATTATTCTTACTGCCGCGTATCATTCGTATTTGAATGGATTGTATTTCACACACATGATGGGTATTATACTTGGTTCTCCTTTGTGGCATTTAGCTACCAGAAGCAGATTATTCTTACTGCCGCATATCACTCGTCTTTGAATGCATTGTATTTCACACACATGGTGGGTATTATACTTGGTCGTCCTTTGTGGCATTTGGCTAGGAACAGATTTATTTCACCGCGAAGGGCACGGTGTCACCCAACACTAAAGAGCGCTAACGCCCCGAACTCTAAACCAAAAAGGCCTAACATTCACAAATATCCATCAGCCTAAGACCCGCAAGGGGCGGCTGATGGGGCTCGTTCGGTGCTCCAGTTAAAGACGCGCCAGGTCCTCGCCGATCCGTCCAGGGCCCTCACGGCTACGATGACGAGGTCTCTTTTCTTGAGCCCTAGCTGTAGCAGGCCCTCCGCCGATGGACGGCTCCATACTCCCCTGTAGTTCACGGTGGCTGAGCAGAGCAAGGGAGGCTCAGACCTAGATCCCTGAGCGTAGGCCAAGACCTCTGGCTTGCGGTAGTAGGCGGTCTTGTCCTGATGAGCCAAACCCAGGTCCCTTGCTCCACCCACCACGACGTCGAGGATGACGGATTGCTCCCCCCTGTTGGCCACGATGTCTGGCTTCCGATTGCCCTCCACTGTCCGGATGACGGGTTCCCTGACGGCATCCCAACCGCACTGGCGCAAACAGCTGCAGACGTAGGCCAAGATGTTGTCGTGCCTGTTCACCCGCAGGCCGTGGGTGCGGTGGCACCTTTGCAGGACGTGCGCCAGGGACTCCAGGGCAGGAGATCGGGAGCCAGGGAGAAGACAGCCGGCTCTGCAGTCTCGTTCTAGGTGCTGCCCCCCTCGAACACCGTGACCGGGTGGGTATAGCATTTATCCTAATTCGCACGGCGTCCACGTAGGCGGATCCTCTCATAAGGCGGGAGCCGTCATCAACCCAGGAGTGCGCCGACGGCACTGCGGAAGCCCCCCTGAGGGCCTCACCGTCGCATGAGGCATAGAGGGCCTCAGCCCAAAAGCGCCTAGAGTCCGCCGCCGATTGTAGCGTCCTCCCCTTGTGGACCAGCATTCGTTGGATGTTGCGCATCTCTTGTACCTCGGAGGGCGTGCGGGACAACTCGCTGAATGCCAGAACTTCCGACGCTCGCATCCTATCCAGGCGCAGGTACTTGACTCGGGGGATCGCGTGATCCAGCGAGGGGATGCCCAGGCCGCCGTCTCTGGTCGCCGCGTAGAAAAAACCAAGCGGGACATCGTGTGGAAGCCGGAGCCAGGATCTAACGGCCGCACGGACCCGGGAATCCAGGCTACGCAGGAGGCCCCGGGATAGTCTTCCAAAGGTCAGCGGGTTGTGGAGGCTGGGCAGGAGATGCCTTTTGAGGATGAAGACAATCTGCTGCGGCTTAAGAGGAGCTTTTGTGAGCCGGCAGAGCACGCCAGCCAATCCGCAGTCCGAGGGTACCTCCACTCCACCCGTCCCGAAGTCGATCCATCCCAGTCCATGGAAGGGATGACCTGTTCGCCCAGATGATTAGAAGATTATTCTTACTTCCGCCTATCACTCGTCTTTGAATGGATTGTATTTCGAACACGTGGTGGGTATTATACTTGGTCGTCCTTTGTGGCATTTAGCTACCGAAAGCAGGTTATTCTTAGTTCCGGCTATCACTCGACTTTCAATGGATTGTATTTCGAACACGTGGTGGATATTATACTTGGTCGTCCTTTGTGGCATTTAGCTACCGAAAGGAGATTATTCTTACTTCCGCCTATCATTCTTCTTTGAATGGATTGTATTTCGAACACATGGTGGGTATTATACTTGGTCGTCCTTTGTGGCATTTAGCTAGAAACCTTTTATTGACATAATACATATGCAATAAATATTTCACTTTTATTACATGGAAAAAGCTTAAAACATAAATGGATGAAAAGTTGCCCGCTGGAAAGTTTTAAAGCAATATATTGACCCAAGACAGACAAGTAAGGAAAGGATGGCTAACATTCTGTTAGTCCAACCAAGTTTACGTAAGAAAGATGCCGCTTTGCGTTCGATAATTCCACGTTCAGTAAACGTGATTGGTTGGTGAACTACCACTTGACATTCTGTTAACTCAGAAATCTTATCCGCCAGGCCCGGAACATTATATTTTCGTACTTTCTCTGAGGAGAATGCCATGACGGGCCTATATTCACCTCTAATGTCAGTGACGTACGTTGTTCCTTCAATGGAGAAGACTAGATCAGGTTTGTAGACCGTGTCGCCGAGCTTCAATTGAGGTTATTTGTAGACCCGCACACTTCTTGTTTCCAACTTCTTCTTGATGTGGTCCATAATCTGATTGTGCCGCTTGACCCGTGCGCCATGAGTACGGGGCCATCCCTGAAGGATGTGCGAAATGGACTCTGATGTTGGACAGCCTGCTCCGCATCGTGATGGCTTATTCCGTCCCCTTGCGCATCGCAGCCTTGTAGGTAGTGCGTGTGCCCTAAGCTTAATAATATCAATATACTTAGCTCCTGTAAGGAATTGGGGTGGCTCACGTATCCATGTAGCTCTTGGACTAAATGGTGCTTCGCAGAGGCCCTTGCCGTCCACAGCGGAGTAAAGTTTAGTCTTCCAGTAGCTTCTTTGTTCACCTTTAGATTCCAGAGTCTAGCTCCCCCTTCGCAGGATATTGCGCAATTTGGCAAGGTCCTGAAAATAGAGCTGTGACATAGCTACTGCTTCGAGGAAGGTGTCGCTCTTTGCACACATCTTCAGAAGTCTTTGAAGACGAAGTCTTGGTATGAAGATTTCAAATGACGGCACCCCTAGGCCCCCATCGGGTATGCTTGTGTAGATGAAAGCATTAGGGATATCGTGCGGTAGATGGAGGACATGCCTCAGATAGCGCCTTATCAGTCTGTCCTACATCTGTAGTTTGGCGACGTCCGTCTCGGCAACTGTCCAATCACACCATTCACACCATTCTAGGAAGCAGATAGTACAATAGCATAATCATCTTTTGATGTGGCTTAAGAGGAGATTTTTGAAGGGCCTGTAATTGTTCGGTGAGATTAGTGACACATGGTACAACTTTGCAGGACTTTTGGTATTCTGCAGGAACAACCTTTGTAAGTTTCTGGCGATCCGAAGGCAGGAAGGTAAGGGTAGCACATTTCGAGGTGTTGGTATGAAGTCCTCTTGCGCTAGCAAACAGGGTAAAATTATCAATTATCAATAATTTGCTGGAGTCCCTCGGGGGTGCTGGCTGTTAAGATAATATCATCAGCAAAGGCGAGCGCTGCCAAGCTTCGCCCCTCCACCTCTGCACCAATCCCCTCAGGCAATTCTGCAATAAATTCATCAGTTACTAAGTTGAATAGTAGGGGGGATAGGGGATCCCCCTGCCGGACTCCCTGAGCTGGACGCACTGTCCTTTCAAGACCGTCCATAGTGAGGGTGGTGGAGCTCCCCTCATAGAAGGCCCGTATATATCGAACCAGGCCGTCATCGATGTTCCTGTGCTGCAAAATTCTAAAAATGACCTCGAGCTGTACACTGTCAAAGGCTCGACGTAGATCAATTGCTGCAAGGGCCAGACCCTTGCAACGCCTGCGGGCCTCTCGTAGCATATATCGCAACAGGAATATATTTTCGAAAGTGCCGTCCGTAGGCCTGAATGCTCGCTGAATAGGGTCCAGGGCAATACCAACGCGCATCTTCGTATCAAGAATCCGATGAAACGTCCTGAGGATTCGTCTTTGAATGGATTGTATTTCAAACACATGGTGGGTATTATACTTGGTGGTCCTCTGTGGCATTTAGCTATAGTAATGTTTATTCCACAATAACATAGGAATATACACATTCCCCGAAATCACGGCTCGGGTCGCCCGGTACAAATGGACAACCGCACATTAGGATGGGCATAACATGTCAGCGCGCCGCGCGGTACAGGATTTGAAAGTCCTTCAAGCATACACCGAGCCCTGTAGGGCTTTCACCGCACATAGCTTCAGGTCAGAGGATGCCACACCGAGATGCCTCATAGTGTCTAGAGTCTCCGCCGACCAAATTCCTCGGAAATTCACAGTCGCCGAGGTGAAGAGAACCGGCGTTGAAGGATCCGCGGAGGCTCTAAGGAGGTCGGCGACTTCGGGCGTGTCGTAAGTCGCAGCCTTCTCACGGTGCAGAGAGTTGAGGGACCTCCCGCAGCCAACAACCTGGACGTCGACCACCCAGATGGCCTCCGGACGAATTGCGATGATGTCTGGCTTACGCAGCCCGACAGACGTCCGCAGGTGGAGTTCCCTCTGTACGTGCCAACCCTTGGCCCGAAGTCGGGACCCAAGGTACCGGGCAATGTTGTCGTGGCGGCGATGACTGGCAGCGTTGGTCAGGGGACAGTGCTGTATGGCGTGGGCGAGGGTCTCAATGGCGTGGCATCCGTGCCGACAGCGCCGCTCGATGTCTGCAGAGCGTCCCCGAGATGTTCTGGCTCGAGTCGGGATGGCGTTAACGCGCACTTTAATGGCATCGATGAAGTCATGGCCGGCCATTAGGGAGGTGCCATCGGTGACCCAGTCATGGCTTGTAGGGACGGCAGGGGCTTCGCGTAGACCTCAACCATCCACAGCGGCGTAGAGAGCACGCGCCCAATCGGCGCGGACCAACTGGGGAGAAGAAAGCAGCCGACCGTTCCAGGTTGACTGGCACCGGGCCCAAGAGGTCTCAGCACGAAGAGGTTGTAAAGTTGTTGCCTCCCTGGCGGCATCCCACGAGGACGTAGCCATCCTCTCCAGGCGGGCCAAGCGCAGCCTGGGGACTTGGGTCAAGAGAGCAGGAATCCCCAGACCAACATCCCGATGCGAAGCGTCGTAGAACGGGAGCGGGACGGCCAGGTGCAGACGAAGCCAGGCCCGTATAGCGGCCCGAACGATGGTGTCAAGCTCAAGAAGGAGGCGGAGGCGCGCTTCGCCCAGGACCAGACTATCGAGGAGACGAGGAAGCACACAGATCCTCAGGAGAGCCAGTCGTTGTTGTGGCTTTAGTGGGGCAGACCGGAAACGTCTAAGGAGCCCACAGAGTTCCTCTGCTGGAGCGGGGGCGGGGGGCGAGGGCCAGATGAAGAAAACGCAACCCCTAGGTATGTCCACTCCGTGCTGGCCGAGGGAGCGGGAACGGCCTCCCCGTGGAGGTGGAAGACGACCGGACGAACAACTTCTTCTCCTTCCCTGCTGCCAGTAGGGAGAGGGTCTTACACTTGGCAATATTGAAGCATAGGCCATGGGAGACCAGGAACGCCTCAGCCATCTGAAGAAGGTGCTGCAGACCCCTCTCTGATGATGCGAAAAGAACCAGGTCATCGGCGAATGCCATGGCGTTGATGGAACATGCGCCGACAGGAACCCTTATGTGGGCAGGCAGTGGCTGCAGGAGGCCATCCAGCACAAAGTTGAAGAGGGCTGGAGTAAGGGGGTCCCCTAGAAGAGTGAACCACCCGGGAGAAGCCATGCGCAGTCATCGCAACCTTGGAGTTGGCATAAAGATATCCTTAATAGACCAGTAGCGGGGCCGGAGCTCCACTACGCCGGGCCGCCGCTAGCACGGCTCTAAAGGAGACCGACTCGAAGGCCTTCCGTAGATCCAAGGTTGCCATGAAGAGGGAACGTCGACGACGCCGGGCCTCCCCAATGACGGTTTGCAGTAAAAAGACATTTTCAGCACAGCCATCAGCTGCGATGAATGCCCTTTGCTGCTCACTAAAGGTACACTCGCTGCGGAACCGAGCGGCCAGGATGCGGTGGAAGACACGCAGTATAATTGACGACACTGTTATAGGCCGAAACTCCCCGGGAGCAGAAGGTACCTGAACCTTGGGAATGAAGACGACCCTCGATTCCTGCAGACGAGCAGGGAGCTCCCCAGACAGCAGCAGCTGGTTGAAAATAATAGCCAGGGTCGTAGCAGGGACGGCTCTAATGCTGGCCAAGGTGACCCCGTCAGGTCCAGGAGCCGACTCAGACGACGGTATCGCAGCGAGGCCTCTTCGGCAGTGACTGGACCCACCAGATCCAGCAGGGGGGCAGCGCCAGGCACCTCCCTGGTCTCGGACCAATCCGGGGGACCCGGTGCAAACGTCGAGGAGTGCGACACGGTCGCCGGGAATGTCGACAGCGGGACCGTCCAAGATGAAGCGGGCACACCCAGATCTCTACTTACGGTAGAAGTCCTGGATCCTCGCGTACTCGGCACGGCGACGTCCACGACGAGACTGGACCCGATGGGGACGAGGACCAGGGGACCGGGCAGCCCTGACCGGCTGCGGAGGAAGAAGGTCCATCAAGAAGGCCTCAAGAAGGCTGGCGTAGCTCTGCTCTACGACCGCACTCTGGATCAGGCGATGAAGAGCCGCTTGCCGACGCCCAGGGACGAGTTCACGACAACGTTCCTGTAGGTGTACCCTCAGTCGAAGGAGAGGGTCAGGGCCAGGCTGATGAGGTGGCAGAGAGTCAGGGCTTCCCACGTGACCAGAGCAGAGCACAGGCGCAGACAATGAAGCAGAGCCAATCCCGGAGGCAGAAAACTGTGGTGGGCTGGTACCGACACCAGAAGGCGACACCGGGGGACCCCGAACTGGGCTTACGGCGGAGGGTCTCTGCTGGAGAACTGCAGCAGCCGCGGCAACACGTTGACGGTGCTCTTCAGTGCGCCGAATCCCCTTGATACCCTCGAGGGTTCGGCCGGGGAACTGCGATACCAGGGCAACGTTCACGAACCTGACACCCTGGACAGTCAGTTCAGCTTCCTTATACGCCAGGAGCTGTCGTTCTTCTTCACTCCAGCGAGCATGTGTCCTGGCGACGTTGACAGCGGCATATGTTGGCCGAGGCCGATGGCGGAGGAGAAGACACGCAAACAACCCGCAACCTACCGTAACCGTAGGTCAGCATGCCCCACCGAGCGGGCATCAGGGGTCCCAGCCCTAGAAGAAGTGGGGGGCAGGACGATGTCATCCCCCGGATGTCGCAAGCTGTGATGGGCCCTTAGAGCCGAAACCGAAGAGAATTGTCGTTCGCACCTGGAACAGGGAACAGAAGGAGCAGTTGCAGGAGCCCACCGGCAGGACTTCCTCGCTGACGGAACTTGCAGAGCGTCTCCCATCTTGTGAGACGGCTGGGTGGTTAGCTGGAACAGCTGGGTTAGTAGGAGTATCCTCAGGAACAAGGATATCTGGAACAGTTCCTCCAGGTGGATCCTCAGGAACAAGAACAGCACCAACAGGAACAGGAACAGGTTGCTCCCTACTTGGGGAGTCAGGCGCATGCGAGTGCCTCTGATGCTGGAGAAGGCCCCGCCGTGTGGCATAGGACCTACCGCAGGCACAGACAAACATAGTGTGGCGTCCAAAACTGGCTGCCGGACCTCAGAACGCCGTGGCGATGAGGCACGAAACAATCGGAAACAACGTGCGGCAGAGGGGCGGTGTAGAGCAGGGAGCACAGCACCAAGAGCTTCACCACTTTAACACCTTAACCAGATTTAGCAACCTGTCCGATCAACCAAGCTAGCATCACATCAAGACAGGGCCCCTGGGAGACCACGTGGAGGTACTGGCAAGGGCTTCCTCCCCCAAAAAGCAGATTATTCTTACTTCTGCAGACTATTCTTACTTCCGCCTATCACTCGTCTTTGAATGCATTGTATTTCAAACACATGGTGGGTATTATACTTGGTCGTCCTTTGTGGCATTTAGCTATAAATACTTTATTGAACACAGCAATGTACAATAAATCGTTCCCTTTTTGATAGAAAGTTTAACTGCGGAACGTAGCCCGTAAGTGCCCTTTGAATGCGTTAACTGACCCAAGGCAGACTCAAAAACTTAACAGACCCATGACATAGTTACTTATCCTTAATGAAGAAAGATAAGTTTGGAAAGATCTACATAGAAGACCTCTTTCCGTAAAGGTTATGGCCATACAATGTACTAATTCGACCCCATACCTAGAACGAATTGCTTCCGTAATGGTACTCCGTGAATATTTTGCTTCCTTCTCTCTCGTGAAGTCTCGTAGTGACCTATATTCTCCTCTAATCTGTACATTGATTAGGCTGACTACTCCGTCCTCCTTGAGCAAAAGGTCAGGCTTGAACACCTCATCACCTGCTTTTATCAGTGGCTCCCTTACAACATCTTTGTTCAGCCTCAACAGGTGCTGCTGGATCCTCTTCACGACCCTGTCGTGTCTCTTGACTCGAATGCCATTGGTTCTTGGACATCCTTGTACAACGTGAGCGTTGGTTTCCGCGAGGTTGGAGCCAGCCCTACAACGCGTACCACGATTCCGTCCCCTAGCACTCTCTCTCTCTACCACATCTCTGCAAAGTAGGTAAAGCATGTATTCGGTGTTTCACCATATCAATATATTCTGATGATTTCAGGAAACGAGGTGGACTTCTCAGCAAGAATGGAGACGGCGAGTCTCTAGATTCTCGCAGACCTTTTCCATCCGTCGATGCGTAGAGGTGCGAGGTAAAGGTCCAGGACATCTCCTCTGAGAAGGAATCCTTGGAGTTTGGACATTTCCCTATGATAGAAGTCTGTACAAGTGAGATAGTTGAGGAATCGGTCATCTTTCATGGTACACCTTACAAGTCTTGTCAGTCTAAACCTTGGAATTGAGAGAGCAAAACACGGAATTCCTAAACCCCCGTCTTTGATGGAGGAAGAAAGAAACGCTGACGGTACGTCATGTGGGAGATGCAACATCGCCTTTACATGGCTACGCACTATTCTATCCACCTTCTGGAGCTCGTTGATATGAATATCTGATACAGTTTATTCATAGATAAAACGAGGAAGAATATGATAGAGGAGCAGGACCAACAGTTGGTGAGGCTTCAATGGTGTCTTGCAAAGCTTGAGTATCGCCGCTTTTACCTTGTCAAAACTTGCAGTGATGTCGCCAGACGGAAGGATTTTAGACGGAAAGCAGATTATTCTTACTCCCGCCTATCACTCGTCTTTGAATGGATTGTACTTCAAACACATGGTGGGTATTATACTTGGTCGTCCTTTGTGGCATTTAGCTTTTTTTAAATAATTCTGTTTCTACAAAGGGAAGAGATACCCCACAACGCACGAAGGCTAAGTCCACACACCACACTACCACCCCACAACCACTTCACCGGCGGGTCAACACCGAGGTCATACGACCAAACACGCGGTAACATGGTACGCCGCCCTGTAAGGCAATTATACTAATCAAGGAAATGTCTCTTCTAGTCAGTCCTAAGCCTAACAAAGTGTCCGCACTTGCTCGCGCCCAAACGCCACGGAAGGATAGCGTAATACTGGAGACAGTGGGGTCCGTCTCGGATCCTCCGCGAACTTGGTCCAGCAGGTCCTGACGACTGTATTTAAGCACTTTGTGCCCGTGAGCCAACACCAGCGGTATTCCAGTCCCGACGACCTGGGCGTCGAGAACCATCTTCGTCTCGCCTCTTCAAATGACAAGGTCGGGCTTCAGGGCTACGTCGGACACTCGATAGATCGGCTCTTTGCTGACGGCCCAGTCATTTTCGGGGAGTTGTTTGGCCACGTAGTTGACGACATTGTCGTGCCGGCGGGTCCTGGCGCCATGGGTCATGTGACAGGTTTCGAGTATATGCGCCAGGGTCTCCTCAGACTGACACCCCGCCCGGCACGACCGCTCAGACACCTCGCCTCTCCCAGAGCGAGTCCGACGGGGCGTAGCATTGATTCCAACTTTGACAGCATCAATGAATTCCCGTCCTTGGAGGATCCTGGTGCCCTCTCCAACCCAAGAGTGGGCAAACGGTACCAAAGGAGAGTCGGCCAGGGACGTTCCATCGTTTGAGCTGAATAGCCTTTGGGCCCACATCTTCTTCAGGGCTGCCATTGTTCTGACTGTCCTACCGTCAAAGTAACTTGCAAGTGACGCCTGCTCGTAGATGGCACACATGAAGGAGGACGTCATTGCCCCGCGAACTGCTGGATGGGTAGAGGCACGGGGCTTGGAGAGGCGAATCCGTTGAATGACAGGGATGGAAGTTCGCAAAGACGGAATTCCCAGTCCACCATTCGGTATAGCAGCATGAAAGAAAGCTTTGGGGACATCGTGGGGGAGCTTCAGCCACCTTCGTACTGCACTCCGGATATTAACATCCATTCTTTCTAGGATCCCCCGCGTCCGTCTTCCGAGGATCAACTGGTGGTAAAATCTGGGCAGAAGGTAACAGCGTAACACAACCAAACGCTGTTGCGGCTTCACAGGCGCCCGCTGAAACTTGGTAAGGCAGGTGACCAGGGCCTCGGTTGGGGGAACTGGACGTCCAGTCAGTGAGAAGTCGACACCCAGGTACTTCCAACTGAATTCCGGACCCGCTGCTGGAAACTGCTCACCCCGTATCCGGAACTTGACCTCCATGTCGACCTTCGACTTCTTATCCTGCCCGGAATACACTAGAGCAATGGAAAAATACTTGGCGGGATTAATTTCCAGGCCCTTGGCTTGGAGAAAGGACTCGACTTCGTCCAGTCGCTGCTGTAGACCCGCTGGAGCGTAAGCAAAGACCACCAAGTCACCCGCGAAGGCCATGATGTCCAGACGTGAGCCCCCGACATCAAAGCCAATCGCGGAGTCCTGGCGAGCGAGAAGCTCATTAAGGACGACATTGAACAGTCGAGGGGAGAGTGTATCTCCTTGTCTCACTCCTGAGGTCGGTTGAACCAGTCTTTCTGTAGAGTCGAAACGAAGGAGCGTGGGAGCGTCACCATAAAGATCCTTGAGGCATGCCACGAAGTCGTCGGACAAGCCCATAAGTTTGCATCCCCGAAATATAGCCTCGTAGGCGAGCCCATCGAAAGCCTTCGTCAAATCTGTGACTGCAGCATAGAGTGACTTCCCCTCTGATTTTGCCGAAGCAATAGCAGTTTTCAGGTGGAGGATGTTGTCAGCGCAGCCGTCAACTGGTAGGAACGCTCTTTGCCGGTAGTCTAGTTCAAGATGGGAGGCCAAGCGGCGGGCGAAGATCCTATGGTAGAGTCTCAGCAGAACTGAGGAGATGGTTATCGGACGATAGTCACCGGGGAGAGCTGCGCCCGGCTTTTTCGGGACAAAAACTGTGCGGGCATTGAGTAGTGGAGTAGGAACCCTTCCGCTGACTGTCATAAGGTTGAGCATTATCCGTAGAAGGACCATGGGTACTGCTCGAAGTTGTTCGGGGCGTCAATCCATCCAGACAAGGTAGCGGCCTTCAAGGAAGGAAGACAAGACGATGTCCTGGGAAGTGATAAGGTACATTGGGTACAGGCTCGCTTGTGGATAGCTAGCCCCTTCTCTCGTAGATGATGGTGTACTCATCATGATGGTCTCCCAAGACCTTAGGAACTCCTGGGGATCGTCACAGGCACCCATTCGTCGACCGTCGAGGATCTCCCTAGCGCAGTGAGCTTGGCGCTGGCGGAACAGACGTTGAGTCCTGGTGTAATCAAGTTTCTTTTGCTTTCGCTTGCTAACAACCTCCTGATGCTGACACCGGCGATCTCTGCTGGGAGCACCTCTCTAATGTACACACCTCTCTAATGTAGTCATTCAGTTCACTGTAGATATGACAGCCCATCACTGCCTGACGCCCGATGTCAAACAAACGCGCAGCTTGACGCGTCCCAGCAGGAGGAGCTCTATTCACCAACTTCCGAATATCCTCCAGAATAACTCGCCGACGAGCACGAACTGGATCAGGTGGGCCCACAGAAGGTGGCTCCGTGGACGCTGGGGCTCCAGTCGGTGGTACACTAGGATTGGGGTGACTTGCGCGTCCTGAAGCTGTGGTCCTAGGTGACTGGATGGAACTGGGATCGAACGGTAGGTCATCGTGAGCGGCGCCCACAGGTGGAAGATTCCCAACCAAGACTCGATCCGTATCAGCAGGTGCATCAGGGGAAGGCATCACAGGAGGCTGGTGCGGTGATGAACTGTGACCAAGGCTGGGATCCAAGTTTAAACCGGGTGCGCGCAGCTCACACACCAGCGTTCTGTAGGCAGGGTCCTTTCGGTGACACTTGATGGCTTCCGCCGTTCTTGCGGGGAAGAGGTCTTGGAGGGGGAGGTTCATAAACCTTGTGGGGTTTTCGCTGTCAAGCAGCTGCGCCTCCGCTCTGGCTAGGAGATAGTTTTCCTCGGAATTCCATCGGGCCTTCGCTCGTTGAGTGTTGATGCCCGCATGATAGGTCGCTGGATGCTTTGCTCTGCGATGTAGGCTAAGGCCAACCTTCTTCTGAAAGGCAGCTCCGCAGTCCAAACAGGGGAAGCTCAGGGCAGTGGCGCCCTCAGGGGAGTCTGCATGAGTCAATGGATTTCGACGTGAGGTAGGATCCGTGCTTGCACCTGGGGCCGGAGATCCAGCTGCCCGCTGGTCACGAGAAGTCCCAGGCCTAGGAGATGTAGAACCAGTCAGGGAGGTCGTGGTAGGGTGGGAAGAAGTATCCAGGGGTTCCATCAACTCGGGGAGGACGTGCTTCCTTAGTGAAGAATGCACTCGAAGGTCTTTACGTGTAGCGAAGACTTTTCCGCAGGAACAGGCGAACACTGGTGGCGTCAAGAAGTTGTGGGCGTCTTGGTTGGCGGTGGAGGAGGCAGTTGGGTGCAGGTTGGCACTAGGAGCCAAGGCCGCTCGGCCTTGGTTACCTCTTTGTTGAATTTCCTTACTTGCACCTAGGAAATTTTCACGCGACCAGGTAGGTAGCCTAGTCGAGCGTGGGGTGGAAAGCAGATTATTCTTACTTCCGCTTCTCGCTCGTCTTTGGATGGATTGTATTTTAAACACATGGTTGGCATTATACTTGGTCGTCCTTTGTGGCATTTAGCTTTTTTTTCACAATACCATTCTTCCCGGAAGAGGAACCGAAACCTAACCAGTGTAAACACTGGTCCTCCCCACTAGCCTAACGTTCCCTCACAAAACGTACAACACTCGCGGTGCTATTAAATACATAGAAGCACCTCACTCCCCCCTGAAGACAGCGTACTGTAGCTAACTTGAAGTCTTGCATAGTCATTCCGAGGGAGAGGAGGTCCTTCGTCGACCCTCTCGACCAAACGCCCCTGTAATTCAGAGTCAGGGACGTCACCTGCGGTTCTGAAGAACGCGTACCGCGAACCAACTCCAAAAGATCGGTACGGGAGTAATCCCTCACTTTGCTCTGGTGGCAGAGGTCCAAATCTACTCCGCTTCCCACTACCTGGGCGTCAATAATGACGGAGTTCTGGCCCCGGTAAGCAACAAGGTCCGGAACAAAGATAGTACCATCAGGTACCCGCAGATGAGGCTCCACACTCACTTCCCAGTGGAGTTTCTCCAAGCTAGCTGCCGCAAACTTCACTAAGTTGTTTTGCCGCCGAATCCGCGCAGAATGTGTTCGGTGGCAGGTCTGTAGCAGATGCGAAAGAGTCTTATTGGCTGAACATCCAGCTCTAGATAGTGTGGTTATATTGCGTCCCCTCTTCGTACGGGGCAACGTGGGAAGGGCGTTGATCCTCAACTTCGTTATGTCACAAATTGCCTACCAGGCAAGAGACGAGTGCCCTCACCCACAAAGGACTGGGCCGCAGGAAACTTCTTACACACCGTCAACGGAGCGCTATCATTGGAGCGGTGTAGCGAGTCTGCCCAAAATCCCTGAATCTTGCGCTTTGTATCCAGTGAATTGCCCTTGTACCGCATACAACGGTCAGCATGCCTCAATGCATCCTTCACCATGGGCAAAGCGGCCATTTTCACAATGGTGTCAGAGGTAGAGAACTCCAATCTGGACAGCCGCTCCTTCTTCAAATAAGGAATGCTCGTCCGGAGAGAGGGAATGCCCATGCCACCCTCACCTACCTGGGCATAAAAATATCCTAGGGGCACATCGTGCGGTAGCTTTGTCCACTGCCTCACTGAGGCTCGGATCAGTCGATCTAGTTTGTCGAGAAGGGTCGTAGACCATGGTCGCAGCACGAGACGGTGGTACAGGAGAGGCATAAGATGAAACCTCAAGATCACCAATCCCTGCTGAGGTCGCAGGGGGCCTTCTTCGCTCGCTCAAGGAGCATCTTCACCTCAGCTTCCAGTGATGTCCTCTTCAAGCCAAGAGGAGAGTAGGTGACGCCCAAATACTTCCAAACGTCGGAGGTGGTTCTGGCCGGGAGACTCTCCCTGCCGATCTTGAATCCTCTGTCGAGGCACTTCACCTTGCCGTCCCGAGGGGATGAAGCCAGTGACAGAGCAAAATACTTTCTCACGTTAATAACCAGGCCCCGATCACTAAACAAGGACATGGCCTGGTTCAATCGCTCTTGCAAACCGGCAGGCGTAGTTGCAAAGATCAGCAGATCATCGGCGAAGGCCGCACTGTCCACCACAAGTTCACCACTCCTGAAGGCCGTGTCCCCAGAACCACTACTCAGAAACTCATCCAACACAAAGTAGAATAGTATGGGCGACAACGGGTCTCCCTGGCGTACACCGCGTGTAGGCTTGACAAGTCGGGTACACCCTTGGAAGGTCAGCACTGTCGAACCGTCAGCATACAGCAGTTTGAGGTTGTTGGAATTAGAGGAGACAGGAAGCAGTAGTCCGTTTGTCTCGGTTACCAGATTCCAACTGGCCCGAGGATGTTTATTTACTCGAGCCACGGGGCAGGTGCTGGATGTCAGGGACTGGCGATGCGGCTGCTACAGGGCTCCCCCCCTAGCGACCTGACGGGGGCAGGGAGCGAAAACTGGCAAGCTTGCGTGCCCAGGATACGTGGCGTGGTCGAGGAATCGGGTGACCTGGGTGGAGAGGTGGAGCTGTGGGGTTGTCCACGGAAGAGGGTGCCGTCGATTTGTGGCTGCTGGGAAGGGGCGAGCTGAGGGACACGTCGAGGAACGCCGGCTTCAGGCGATGGACGGAGACTGTGTCCTGCCGGCCGTTAATAAGGAGGGTGAAGTGGTGGGTGGTTCTGGTGGTCACAGGGAAGGGGCCGGAATACGCAGGCTGCAGCGGCTTTCTGACGGCATCGCATCGCACAAACACGTGAGAACACGTATCCAGGTCGGGGTGTCGGTAGGTCGGAACGGACCGGGCAGGCGAGCGGGGTGGCACCGGGCGCAACGAAGACATAACACGGCGAAGTCGGGATACGTAGTCCTGTTGTGCGTCGGGTTGCGGGTCTTCTGGGACGGACAAAAATTCACCGGGAAGTCGGAGCGTTGTGCCATAAACCAGCTCTGCGACGGTACAGTGAAGGTCGGATCGGAGGGCTCTGCGTATTCCAAGAAGGGCAACGGGGAGTACTTCGGGCCAGGGTGTATCAGGAGTGGCACGCAAGGCGATCTTGAGCTGTCGGTGTAGTCTCTCGACGAGCCCATTCGAAGCAGGATGATAAGCTGTTGTACGAATACGTTTGGCGCCCAATGCGTTCGTGAAAGCGGCGAAGAGGGCAGACTCGAACTGCCGACCTCTGTCGGTCGTGATGATGGATGGTGCGCCGAAACGGGAGATCCAGGTGTTGATAAGAGCGGATGCGACTGTTGGAGCAGTGGAGTCAACAATGGGCACCGCTTCCGGCCAGCGGGTGAAACGGTCAACGGCCGTCAAGATGTAGTTGAAACCCTGGGAATGCGGAAGTGGACCGACCAAGTCGATGTGAACATGGTCAAAACGGGCGTCAGGTGGCAGAAAAGGTGCTGGCGACAGACGAGTGTGGCGCTGGGTCTTGGTTCTCTGGCACGGCAAGCATGTGCGCACCCAGTGCTTGATATCAGCGTGCATGTTCGGCCAGACGTATCGGGTGCCTATGAGCTTTCGTGTGCCCCGGACGCCGGGGTGGGAGAGAGCGTGAAAGTGATCGAAAATGGGACGGCGTAATGCGAGGGGGACGAAAGGTCGTGGCGAGCCCTGTGAAGTGTCGCAAATCACGGCGGCCGTCGCCCCGGGGAGGTGAACATCTTCAAGCTTGAGGCTGTTGGACGCGGGCTTCGTGCGCAGTACGGCCAGCTCTTCATCAGATGACTGAGCAGTGACAAGAAGGTCCAGAGACAGAACGGCTGAGCACTGCGCTGTAGTGGGTGTGATCAGGGTGGATATTCTACTGAGAGCATCGGCCACGGGGTTGTTGACGCCGCTCACGTGCTGTATGTCACTGGTGAATTCTGAGATGAAGGCCAGGTGCCGGATTTCTCGAGGTGTATATCCGGTACCAGAAGATGAGAGAGCATGAGTAAGCGGCTTGTGATCCGTATATATGGTGAATGATCGTCCTTCCAAGAAGTGCCGGAAGTGCTTCACTGCTAGGAATATGGCCAGGAGCTCGCGTCCAAACGTGCTATAGCGCGTCTCTGCAGGTTTGAACTTGCGCGAGAAGAAAGCGATGGGCTGCCAAGCAGAAGAAACTCGCTGCTGCAGGACGGCGCCGGCAGCACTGCTCGAAGCGTCCACCATGATGCAAGTAGGTGCATCGTGCCGGGGATGGACAAGAAGAGTGGCGGCGGCGATGTCTTGCCGGATTTTGTCGAAGGCGGCGATAGAGTCGTCGGACCAGGGTAGCGTGGCGGCGTCGCGTTTTCGGGAAGAGAGTAGAGCTTCCAACGGGGCCAGTGTGGCAGCACAAGATCGTATAAAGCGCCGATAGAAGTTGGCGAAACCAAGGAAACGTCTCAACTGTTTGACGGACGTGGGACGGGGGAAATCCTTGATGGCGGCGACTTTAGAGGGCAGAGGAAGGATGCCGTGCTGGTTAACGCGGTGACCCAGGAAGTCAAGCTCCGGGACGCCGAATTCACTTTTCGCGGCGTTGATTACAATGCCGTAATCTTGTAGGCGAGCGAAGAGGGTTCGTAAGTGCTCGGCGTGCTCTTCTGGGGTGGCGCTGGCAACCAGAATATCGTCCATGTAGGCATAGACGAACGGGAGGCCAAAGGTGACAGAGTTAATAAACCGTTGAAATGTCTGGGCTGCATTACGCAAGCCGAACGGCATACGCAGGAACTCGTAGAGGCCAAAGGGTGTAATGATGGCGGTCTTCGGAATATCGTCTTCCGCCATGGGTATTTGGTGGTAGGCGCGCACCAGGTCGATTTTAGAGAAAACGGTGGCGCCTTCGATGTTAGCGGTGAAGTCTAAGATGTTAGGGATGGGGTATCGGTCGGGCACCGTAGCGCGGTTTAAGGCACGGTAATCACCGCAAGGGCGCCAGTCTCCCGTCTTCTTGGGCACCATATGGAGTGGGGATGCCCAGCTGCTGCTTGACGGTCGGATAATGCCAAGCTCGAGCATATGCTCGAATTCAGCCTTAGCGATGGAGAACTTTTCGGGAGCCAAGCGACGCGGGCGAAAGTGAACGGGCGGGCCTTGAGTGACAACGTGGTGTACGACGTCGTGCTTGACCGGGCGAGTCCAGTCGGGGGGCTTGGTGAGCTCAGGGAAGTCTTCCAGAATATGGGAGTAGGGCGACGCCGGCGCACAGTAAGAAAGGCTGTGGCAGGGTGGAATGCGATGCCGGATGCCGTGAACCTGAAGATGGGTGGTGGCGTCGATAAGGCGTTTCCGAGCGACGTCAACGAGGAGTCCGAAGTGCGTGAGAAAGTCAGCACCAATTATGGCCTGGGAGACATCGGCTACGTGAAAAATCCATCGGAAGTCTCGTCGTAGGCCCAGGTTCAAAGTGAGGGACTGCTGGCCAAATACCGGGATGGTGGTGGAGTTGGCGGCGCGTAGGGTGAAACACGGTTGTCGGCTGCGATGGGCTTTGCTAGCGGGCATAACGCTGACATCGGCACCGGTATCTATGAGAAAGCGTCTGCCTGACACACGGTCTACAACGTAGAAAAGGCGACTTTCGAGTTGACCCGGTGCACTTGTCGCCATTAGTGACTGGGCGGGGCGTTTCCCGACCACGAGCAGGGTTGGAAACAGTGCCGGGCCTCGGCGCCAAACCGCTGGTGGTACCAGCACATGCCGTTGGACCGAGGGCTTGGGCTGCGCCGGCCGCGAGGAGTGAGCGATCGTCGGCGGAAGCGCCGGGGGCTTGGCGAACGGCTCCGCGCTGCCAGTGTCGCGACAAGGTGGGTTAGGTTGTTCACCTGCTGCGTCAAGCTTTCAATGGCGGCCATGTGCTGAGAGGTGTCTTGCGTTGGTGCGGGGGTAGACACTTGCGAAACGGCTGAAGGTGTGGGCTCTGGGAAAGGAGGGTGTGGTGTCTCCACATGCATTACGGAGGGTGATGGAATAGCAACCTCCATTACAGCATCGGCGAGGGTGGCGAGTTCGTCCGTTGAAAGGTTTGTCGTAGTGGCTAGGACCATCTGCACATTTCTCGGAAGTCTTTGCAGAAAGAGTTCTCTGAGGAAGCTGTCACTTGTGGAAGCAGCTCCGTCACCGAGCAATTGCTTCATGCGCCGTAACAGCTGCGTGGGGCGTCTGTCCCCGAGCTCCTCCGCAGACAGAAGCTGCTGAAGACGTGCGCGGTCGGAGCAGGTCGTTCGCTTGAGAAGTGCGGACTTCAGCTTGTCGTACGGGCAATCCGCGGGTGGTGAAGCGATGACATCATAGACCTCGTCGGCGGCGGATGGAGAGAGCGCTGCGATGACGTAATAGAATTTCGTGGTCTGGGCTGTGATGCCGGACAGATGAAATTGGGCCTCGGCCTGAATAAACCAGGTGGCTGGGTTCCGGTCCCAAAACGGTGGAAGTTTAACGCTAACGGCGGTCACGGAAGTGGGCTGTTGTACCATGCTGGGGGTACCGGGAGTCGTGGTGACGTGGCCGTCCCCTGTAGACATGGTGAATAGCGTGGAACGTCAAACGTCCGGGTCACCAATTGTTGGAATTAGAGGAGACAGGAAGCAGTAGTCCGTTTGTCTCGGTTACCAGATTCCAACTGGCCCGAGGATGTTTATTTACTCGAGCCACGGGGCAGGTGCTGGATGTCAGGGACTGGCGATGCGGCTGCTACAAGGTATTGAATAAACTCATCAGACAGCCCCTTCCTTCGAGCAGCATTACATATGGCTTGAAAGGTGACACTCTCAAAAGCCTTCTGTAAGTCGAGGTTCGCCATGTTGAGGTCACGAAATTTCTTCTTGGCTTCATGTAGAACTGCTGCGAGTAACAGCACATTCTCAGGGCAACCATCTGCTGGCCTAAAAGCTCGCTGGCGAAAGTCGAATTCAACATTTAATGCGATACGCCGTCCCAAGATTTTGTGGTACAGCCGCAACAAGGCAGGTGCAATTGTAATCGGACGGAAGTCGCCAAAAACTTGGGCTCCGGGCTTCTTGGGTATGAAGATAGTCCGTGCCCCCAACAAACAAGTCAGAGGCCTCCTTAGTAGCAACAGCAAGTTTAAGACCATCTTCAACACCTGAAAAGGAGTTTTCATAAGGTCCCTAGGCATCAGGCCGTCAGGTCCAGGCGCACTACGGCCGTTCAGCCTGGCTTCATGAGTTCCTGTGAAGTAACAGGGCCCGGGATGTCCATATACCCACCGGTGACATCTAAGTGCTCCTCGAGGGGCGGCGCTGCCGCTGTAAATACATCCTCCTAATCCGCCAGAAAACGATCCTTATCAGTGACATCCGCCGCACAGGGCCCATCTAATATTTGCCGGGCACAGTCAGCTTGTCTTCGTCGAAAGAGGGACTGGGTCTTCGCATAATCGTCTTGTTTCTGTCGACTCAACGGCGCTTGGGAATGTGAAGAACCTCTATACGCTCGGAAGCCTGGCGGACTGTCACGAAAGAACAAATCCCGTACATAGTCATTCAAGGGACCGCAGAAGTCGTGGCCCAGTAGAGCTATATTGGCAATGTCCCAGAGACGACCACCTTGATGGGTAGAAGGTGGACTCTTTTCAAGAGGCACCCGAATTGCAGACCGCAGATCCTCCTCCGAAGAAGGGGGGTATGAAAGGGACGCGAGACATCTTCAAGGACATCCCCATCGGATATCGGTCACTATATCACGATCGTTGCTAGGCCCAGCCTCCTGATCCTCAACCGTGGGCTCAACTTCCTCCTCGAGCATCTCCTGCAGGGTCCTATACGTGGCTTGCTTTCGATGCTACTTGATGCTATCCAGTGACCTTTCTGGAAAGAGTTTCCATAATTGTTGACTGATGAAGCGGACGCCAAGTTGTCGCAAGCGGACCTCCTGTCTTGCCAAACGTCTTTCCTCTTCAACCGACAACCTCGGCCTCGTCCTCTCCGTCTGCACCTCCAGATTGACAATATCGAGGTGAGCTCTTCTACGATGTACACCCAACCGAGTATTGGTAGTGAAGGTCCTCAAGCAATTCACGCACTGAAACATCTGAGGTGCCGTCCTTTCTGGACCAATTGGGATATGCTTATTTCCATGACTGTTTGCCAGTTCTTGAGTATCTGGCATCACCTGTGACACTCTCTGAAGACTCGGCCCAGCGTGCCGTACCAGGACATCTTGGCCTGGCTGCGCGTTCAGCTGTTCAACATTGGTGGGTCGAACATGACCCGAATGAGCAATATGTACACTGAGTCCACGTCTTGTGGTAAACTGGCGACAACACGAGCACTGGAACATCGTAACAAGAAGGGCGGGTTCAGGCTGAGAGCGGGGGCGACTCGCCACAGCTTATGCTTAGAACTGTTGAACCCAATGCTCAGCCAAATTGTCCCTCGCACTCGCAGCTAACAATGCTACGAAGTCGAGGGGGTGTGTGCCGCAGAGCCCCGTCAGCACCCACCCTAGGGTGGGTCCCAGTCCCTACCACGTGGAGGTGGGGTTGCGGCAGCACGAGCACGGTTCCTCTGAACGCAACGCCACTCACAAGGAGAGACACGAACAGGATCGCCGAGCCCTAGGGGCCAGCAGATTATACAGAAAGTAGATTATTCTTACTGCAGCGTATCAGTCGTCTTTGAATGGATTGTATTTCGAACACATGGTGGGTATTATACTTAGTCGTCCTTTGTGGCGTTTAGCTACCGAAAGCAGATTATTCTTACTTTCGCCTATCACTCGTCTTTCTATGGATTGTATTTCAAAGACATGGTGGGTATCATACTTGGTCGTCCTTTGTGGCATTTAGCTGTTTGTTCTTTATTATGACTCTCTTATGTACACCTGCACAGGGAAGCGAAACCCAAATAACAGTGAGATAACAAAAAAACCACTGCATCCACCCAACACATCAGTGTACATCGCGGTGAAAGCGGACTACAGACGTGGTCCTATTGAACACTTTAAAACAGCGAACACCGCCCTGCAAGCACCTCACTGTTAAAAGTTTCAAGTCTTGTTTGTTCAGGCCAAGGTCCAGCAGACAGTCAGCACTTGATTTCGACCAAACGCCACAATAGTTTATTGTTATTGTGGTTATATTAGGGGCCCCCGCACGACCCTCACAAACCGACTCCAGAAGACCGGGCACGGTGTAGTCGCGGACTTTGCTAATATGCGCGTACTCACTGGGTAGTCCACACCCCACTACTTGACCGTCGATGATCACTGTGGTGTCATCCTTATAACCGACGATGTCCGGGACGTAGACTTGACCGGTAGAGGTTTTCACCCTTGGCTCAACCTTCACATGCCATTCAAGCTGAAGCAAACGATGAGAGACATATTTCACGAGATTATTATGCCTCTTCATCCGAACCTGGTGAGTCCTGAGACATTGCTGCAGAACGTGGGAGAGCGTCTCGTTCTTGTCGCAGCCCTCCCGGCACAAGGTCGACGTTTCCCTACCTCTCTTCATTCTCGCGAGAGTAGGGAGGGCATTAATTCGAAGCTTGTTGATATCGATGAATGATATCGATGAATTCTCTCCCTGGCAGGAGCTTAGTGCCCTCTAACATATCTCTGAGCTGCAGGGACATTCTTGGAATCCTTCAAGGGCTTCCCGTCGTTCGACGAATGAAGAGCCGCCGACCAAAAGGAGGTTGCACTCTGCTTTGAAGACAAACACCTTCCTTTGTACAACATGCAGTGTTTTGCATGTGTAATGATATCCTTCACCAGCTTGCACAGGGTGATGTTCCTGACCAGTTCCACCGCCGAATCTTCCATTCTGGAGATCCGATCATGAGTGAAGTAGGGTATAACAGTCCGTAAACAGGGAATCCCTAACCCTCCTTCACCAACAGGGGCATAGAAGTAGCCCAAAGGCACATCATGTGGCAGACGGAGCCACCTGCGGACGGAGGCTCGCACAGCAGTGTCTATCTTCATGAGCAAGGCTATTTTCCACGGGCCTAACACCAAACGATGATAAAGTCGAGGCAGCAGATATCCTCGCAGGGCCACCAGTCGCTGCTGCGGCTTCAGAGGGGCCTTTCGTAGGCGATCAAGCATGGCTCCAACCTCTTGAACAAGTGGCAGTGGCTTAACGAGGCCAGTTGTAGAATACTGAACTCCTAAATAACGCCACGTGTTGGCGGTACCCATTGTCGGCAAGTTGACTCCATTCACTTGAAAGATCGTATCCAGAACCTTCGTCTTCGCTTCACGACCAGGCGGAACGAGTGAAAGTGCAGAAGACTTCGAGACATTAATCTCCAGGCCTCTACTCTCGAAGAAAGCGGTTGCTGCCACCAAACGCTCCTGCAGACCATCCGGAGTAGAGGCAAATATCATCTGCGAAAGCTAGGGAGCCGACCACCAAGGTGCCACTCCTGAAGGCAACATCCCCTTTCCCGCTGGCGAGGAACGAGTCCAGTACCAGATTAAAAAGCAGCGGGGAAAGGGGATCACCCTGTCGAACTCCTCTGCGGGCTTGGCCAGAGCGGTAATACCTCCGAAACTCAGCACGCTCGTACTATTCTGATATGAGTACTCTAGGTAACCCAAAAATCCTGGAGAAAGTCCGCGCGATCGTCCCGCTTCCAGAATTGCCCACAATGAGACACTATCGAAGGCTCTTCTTAAATCAACACTAGCCATATACAATGGTCTACATTTGGACCTTGCCTCGTGGAGAACAGTCGCCAGCACCATAATGTTCTCAGCACAGCCATCAATAGGCTGGAAAGCACGCTGCCGAACGTCGAAATCCACAGCCGCGGAGAGACGCCGCGCCAGCACCTTATGAAAAAGTCTTAATAGTATTGGGGCCACAGTTATAGGGCGGAAGTCCTTTGCTTACTTGGCTCCGGGGCTTTTAGGGATGAAAATTGTCCTAGCCCCCAGCAAGCACACTGGGGGCTTGCCGTATAACATAATCAGATCGACGATTGTCTCAAGAATGATCATTGGCGTTTTCCTAAGCTCGCCAGGGGTGAGGCCCTCCGGACCTGGAGCACTCCAAAAGTTCGTATACACCTGGCGGATCTCTTGAGCCGAGATCGGTCCAAAAGGATCAATCGTTCGGCCGGACGTGACGCACTCAGTCTGACCAGTTCCAGCATTGGTACTCATTTCCATTACTCTCTTCCATTCATCCAGAATGACGGTCTGATCCTCTACCGCCACATCACTCGGCCTATCGCCTAATGCACTCGCCTAATGCACTCAGCTTGCCGCTTCTTGAATAACTCCTGAGTCATTGCATAGGCACGCTTCTTCTCCTTACGCCTGGTGACTCTAGGGCCTGGACGGTCACCAGGAGGGCGACTGGTGTTCCAGGGGGCGGGATCTCTGAAGAAGACTTCGAGTAGATAATCGTTCAACGAGGGCCCGGAGTCATGGCCTTCCACCGCCAACCATATAATGTCCCAGAGTCTATGACCCTGACACCCAACAGGTGGGCTTCTTTCTGTTCGTTCCCTTAGCACAACACGAATCTCTTCCGTCGAACTCACTCGAACGGTGTGCATCGCTTCCTGTTCTTGACCACTCGGGGTATCATCCTCCGTCAGAGGTAGCAGACCATTTACAACATCAGGCTCCCCTAAAGCCACGTCCTGGGGAACCATATGAACCTGGGCATCGTGATCCGCCAGTTCCTGGAGCAACGATCGGTAAGTTTCATACTTCCGACGGGATTTTATGCTTTCCTGAGTGCACCTGGAAAGTAATTAGCCAGTTCCTGGTTAATAAATCTCACACCAGCTGCTTTCAAGCGAAGTTCATGACGTGCCAGACGACGTGATTCTTCGATCGTCCATCTTGGTCTCAATCTTTCAGTTCTAATTTCGGCGTTCACCGCCTCCGGATGAGCTGCTTTCCTGTGCAGACCCAGACCAGTTGCTGTCGAAAATCCCCTCTGACATAAGAGACACACATGAGAAAGGACCTCAACAACCACGGGACCCTCGGCCACGGTAGGGCCCGAGTCCCTACTCTCAGGTTCCTGCGCTGGCAGATGACCTGCATGCGTCATGTGGACTCCGCGCCCACGCTTCGTGGTAAAGTCCCTGCCGCAAGAACACCTGAACATTGTAAACCGAGTGTTGGGTGGGTTCCAGTTGAGAGCAACAGCAACTTGCTGATGTGTAGAAAATATTAGGTTCGTCTGCTCTGACCCAACGCAAATTTTCCCCCGGCCACTTCATAGCGAGCTAAGGGGGAGTGTACCGCAGAGCCCCCGTTAGCCCCACCACAAGGATGGGCCCGGCCCCTACCACGAGGAGGTGGGGTTGCGGATACACTGGGTTAGGAATGCTTCAAGTTCAAGAAAAAAACCGTCAGCTCGCCTAGCCCTAGGGGCCAGGGAAAGCAGATTATTCTTACTTCCGCCTATGACTCGACTTTGAATGGATTGTATTTCAAACACATAGTGGGTATTATACTTGGTCGTCCTTTGTTGCATTTAGCTACCGAAAGCAGATTATTCTTACTGGCTCATATCACTCGTCTTTGAATGAATTGTACTTTGAACACATGGTGGGTATTATACTTGGTCGTCCTTTGTGGCATTTAGCTATTTTTCTTTTATTTATACCAAATAGGGTAGGTAGCACCCAAAAGAAAAAAAAAATAATAAAATAGCACTGATTCCTAACGATTGTGGAGACATTGTCGGCGAGATCCAAGGTGCTCTCTTTGTGGCCCACGATGGGGGACTGCTGGCGCTCGCTGTGTGCTCCTCATGAAGGTCCTCCAGATTCGTGACGAAGCCTCCATAGTTCTGACAGTCATCATCTTGATGTCGTTCCTCTTCAACCCTAGGTGCAGTAGATCGGCTGCTGACTCCCTGCTCCACACTCCCCGGTAGCTCAATGTAGCCGACGTGACCTCTGGAGGAGTAGGACAAGGTCCTTGGGCAAAGGCCATCACCTCGGGCTTGGTATAATAGTTGACCTTGTCCGCATGGGCCAGGGCGAGGTCACGGGTTCCGGAGATAATTTGAACGTCAACGATGATGGAGGTGTCTGCTCGGAATCCGACGATGTCTGGCTTCCGGGTTCCTTCAGCTGTGGCAATGGCGGGCTCCCTCGTAGTATCCCATCCCGCCTGGCGGAGACGATCACAAACATAACCTAGGACGTTATCGTGCCGCTGCACACGCAGGCCGTGTGTCCTATGACATTTCTGCAGCACATGTCCTAGGCTCTCCGAGACGAGTGTCCTGGATCCAGGCAGAAGGCAACCTGCCCTGCAGGCCCTGACCTGGTCCTGACCTCTGGCTGTACGGGATCGGGTCGGGATGGCATTGTCCCGGATCCTTATGGCATCCACGTACGCCAAGCCCCTCATAAGTTTGGAGCCGTCAGCCACCCAAGAGTAGGCCGTCGGGACCTTGGCAGCATCACGAAGAGCAGCGCCGTCACAAGAGTGGTACAGCCGGCGAGCCCAGAATATCTTCATGTCTTTCGTTCTATGCAGGTCCACGCCATCTCCTCTAGCCAACTCCTGGGCCCTTCGCAGCTCCACCTGCATCCGCGACGTCGCCACTGCCTCGCGGAAAGCGAGAACGCCAGAAGATTTCATTCGCTCCAGTCTCTGCAGACGGAGCCGGGGTATTAATAACTCCATCGACGGAATACCGAGACCGCCATCTGGAATAGCCGCATGAAAAAATGGCACCGGCACATCATGAGGTAACTTCAACCAGTTCCGTGTTGCTGCTCGGATGCGCAAGTCCAGGCTTCGCAGTAATCCTTTGGAAAGCCGGCCGAAGGTTAGGGAGTGATACAGCCTTGGCAGCAGAAATTGCTTTAATATTAGCAGTCTCTGCTGCGGCTTCAGTGGCGCTGAGGTTAGACGTTAAATCATTAGTCCCAGACCACGATCCGGTTGAATTCCAATTCCTTGAACACTGAAGTGGACACCCAAATACCGCCATTGTTCGCTCCAGTCAGAGCAGAAAGCAGATTATTCTTACTGCCGCGTATCACTCGTCTTTGAATGGATTGTACTTTGAACACATGGTGGGTATTATACTTGGTCGTCCTTTGTGGCATTTAGCTTTCCCTTTTTTTTGCAGGGAAGAAGTACCCGAAACACCGCTGCGTAAAAATAAATTACAGTCGCAGCTCAATCCGCGTGCCGTGGGGGCCCCCACCTACTTCATCAGCGTGGTTGCACTGTTGTCATCCGTCCGAAGATTCGGTAACACCGTACTCCTCCTTGTAAGGTCATTTGTGATATCACGCTTGCTCAGGCCCAGGTCGGTCAGGGTATCTGCGCTGGCTTTGGCGCAGATGCCTCGAAACGATAACGTGATATGGATACCAGCGGGTCTGGGCCAGTGCTGCATACTTGTTGCCAGAAGTCGGGTCCGCTATACTTTAAAGTTTTGTGGGCATGGGCGAGTTCGAGTGCTATCCCCGTGCCGACGATCTGTGCGTCCAGGATAGCAGTCTGCCCGTCCCTCACAGCGATCATGTCAGGTTTGACGCTGCCGACGGTCAATCTGTACACAGGCTCCATAGTGACCGTCCACCCAACCTCCCGAAGCCTCTTATTCACAAACTTGACAACATTATGATGACGACGTGTCCTGACTCCGTGAGTTCGATGGCAAGTCTGCAGAATGTGTGCCAGTGTCTCGACGGACTGGCACCCTGCTCTACAGGAGCGCTCGGACGGTAGTCCTCTGCCAGATCGGGTTCTGCATGGGATGGCATTAATCCTCCGTTTCATCGCATCAATGTATTGGCGGCCTTGCGGCACACGCGTGCCCTCGCCTATCCAGGTGTGTGCATGGGGTACGAGGGGGGCATCTTCTAGGGCCTTCCCGTCATTTGAGGCATACAGTCTCCGTGCCCAGAACTTATTGACTGCTTCCGCCGAACGAAGCAGCCGCCCCTCGTGCGTGAATCCCGCCACTGCCTTCTCCAGTGCACCAGACATGCATCTCATCGCCATGACCTGCCCCACTATAGGGTGGGTAGAGTCCCTGAGCCCTAGCAATCGGGCTCTCTGCATTGTACGGATGCTTGTCCTGAACGAAGGAATGCCCAGCCCTCCATGGGGGACTGGGGTATGGAAGAAGGGCAAGGGAGCATCCTGAGGTAACCTGAGCCGTTTACGGACGGAGCTCCTGACATTGACGTCAAGTCTATCAAGGATCTTGCGGGACCAATAGCCGAACACTAAACGGTAGTGAAGTCGCGGAATCAGATAGTACCGCAATATCACCTACCGCTTTTGGGGCTTAAGTGGGCCACGTTGGATGCGCTGTAGTAACTCTTCGATGTCGCGGGCAGGGGGAACAGGACGACCCGAGAAGGAGAAGGGCACGCCGAGATATCGCCATGTGAATTCTGGGCCCGCAGAGGGGATTCGGTGTCCCCCAATGCTAAACTTCTTCGACGTGTCAATCTTCACCTTCTTCTCTTTTCCTGCATAAATCATGGAGATGGTGAATGATTTCTGTGGGTTGATGTCTAACCCCCTGTGATAGAGATAACTTGCTGCTTCGTCGAGGCGGTGTTGTAATCCCACGAGGGATGACGCCACGATGATTCAATCGTCCGCGAAAGCCATCGCGTCTAGGCACTGGTCCCCTACGTTGAAGCCAACTCCACCACCTCCCTTCTTTAAGAAGCCATTCAACACAAGTTTGAATAACACTCGTGATAATGGATATCCCTGGCGTACTCCAGTGGTCGGCAGTAATTGTGGTTGTTGAGGTACCAATCTTTAGCAGGGTGGGTGCGTCCCTGTATAAGTCTTTCAGGTAGCCACGAAATCTTCGGAAAGCCTGGCCTCAGTCGCAGCGGCGATGATGGCGTCATGAGTCACGCGGTCGAACGCCTTCGTGAGGTCGGAGATTGCCAGAAAGAGGCATTTTCCCGCTGTTTTCGCCTCATGTAAGGTTGTTTTAAGGGGGACGATGTTTTCCGCACATTCGTCTGCTGGGATGAAGGCGCGTTGCCTATAATCTAGCTGCAGGTGCGTGGTCAACCTCTTCGCCAGGATTCGGTGAAAGAGCCGTAGAATTACTGAGGCGATCGTTATAGGCCGAAAATCCTGCGGTAGGATGGCCTCCGGCTTCTTCGGGACGAAAGTCGTCCAGGTGTTGCGGAGGCACGTTGGAACTGTCCCAGCGATTGCTAGAAGATTTAACAGGATCCGGAGGACTGCCATCGGTACCGCGCGTAGGCTCCTCGCAGAAAAGTTGTCCACCTCCGGAGCGGATCTAACTCGGGGTAGGCTTGCTTTGATCTCTTGAACGGTGATGAGGTATAGGGGGTGAAAGGTTCCGCCAGGTGGGACGGAGGAAGGTGGGAGTGGTGGAGGAGGAGATGTTGTCAGCGTGGACGCCCAGGCATCGAGAAAGGCCCGCTCGTCCTTGACTGCAGCTTTCGCGTAACCATCAAGGATGACGCGGGCACATTCTGACTGACGGTGCCGGCATAAGTACTGAATCCGGTTGTACTCTAGGCGCTTCGCCTTCCGTTGACTCAGCGGCCATGTTTCTGTCCTAGGATTAGCGGCTCCAACTGGCTGTGTCCGTGACCGGTTGGGCTCGGGGATGACGAGTACCCCTCTAATATAGTCGTTGAGATCCGCGATGAACTCGCAGCCTGCAGCAGCTCCTAGCGCAATGTCGAAAAGACGCGCTGCCTGGAAACCGTGCAGTGGGGGCCTGCTAGCCATCTTGAGGATTTCATTGCAGATGACGTGCCGCCTGAAATCAGGTAGAGGGCTACACACGGGAGCTTCACCTTCTGCATCGGCAGGAATACTCGTCTGAGCTGGAGCAGGACTCACAGGCGCTTCATCTGGCCGCTCAGGGACATCTTTCAGCAAACTCTGGACAAGGGAACGGTAGGTCCCTGACTTCCGGTGGCATTTAATTGATTCAATAGTTCGGTCTGGGTGCAGGTTATTGAGCGCCAAGTTAATAAAACGAGGCAGGTTCGCCTGTCGAACCAGTCGCACCTCAGTTAGGGACAGGATACGCTCTTCTTCCGCTTACCATCTTGCTTTGGCCATCTGCGTGTCGATCTGTAGGTAGTAATCCGCTGGATGGGCAACTCTACGATGCTGACTGAGACCACGTTGTGTCGTAAACGAGGCACCGCACTCAGGACATCGACATCTAGGCGGTATAGGTTCAGGCACTGTTGCAGACGGAGTAGGGTCCACTGGAAGATTTTCGCTTGGTCCAGGAAGAGCAGCAAGTAAGGGGTTGCCGGACTGAGCCCCTTGGACATTGGTTTAGGATCAGGTAACTGGGGTCCTGCAGCGGGGTCGTCAATGGGGTGCTTCTGATAGGTTGCGTGTACGCGCAAGCCCCTCTTGGTGCTGAAGGCCCGGGCGCAGGAACACAGGAAAGCAGGAGCAGCAGGGTGTTCTGGATCTTGGATCAGTGCGGGCGAATTCCTTGGGTGCGGGTTCGCACTAGGAGCCGGCACCCCTCGGCGCCGGCTACCTCTTGATTCGTTTATGGACTGTGGACCTAGTGAGATTTTCCTTAGTCCCGGGCAGGCAACCCAAGATCAAGGAGGGGTAGGCCAGAGCTCCGTTAGTTCCCTGCCCCGCCGAAGCGGTACCAGGGGTAACAGGTAGCACCACGAGAAGGTGGAGTTGACCATTTCCATGGGAGAGGCTATGTATTGCGCATCACCATGGCTTGCAGCGGACATCGTATGACCCCTAACCGCACACACGAGCCGCCAGCACCCAATTTACTGGGTAACAGACCGTCGCAACACGGTTCCGCTAAGGGCGACTGGCACGTACGGGCCCTTTCCTGTCCCTCAACACCTGCCTCCTAGTCGCTGGATAACAGGGGGGAACAACCCGCCCCCGGCACTGAGACATGAGTCGTCGCCTCCTCTTGTCGAGCTTCCAGGTTGCTGGATAACAGGGGGAAGTCACTCGCCCCCAGCCTATGGTGAGAGGTTATGTTTGTCTGGCGCGGAGCGCCCCAACTCGCAGTACAGGACCACCGGGGGACACCCCTTGCCATCTTTCGCACATTTGATGACTCGGCAGTGCTCGCCGTACATAGCCGAGACACCCCAACAGAGATAGACCCTGAGAGAGGCCCCAGCTGGCCGAGATACGTGCCTGGCCTCGGCCCACCACCGGCTAGCGCCCTCGCACCACACCACTCGACGGATAGCGCCGGGGGTTGCCAAAGCCGCCCGCACCCCTCTGCTTCCAGGCTGGATTACAGGAGGTCGCCACCCCTCCTAGCCTCCTTGAGGGCCCCTGTGGACCGGGGAAGGGAGCGGAAGAACTTTCCCCTCACCACAAAGCGGTCCCGGTGAACTTAAACCCAGCAAAGTGAAACACGGTTTTACCCCTTCGGCTGCTGCTACAAGAGGCCGCCACACCTCCCGGTATTCGTGTCTTGCAGGCCCGGTTCCGGCTCCCAGGAAGCTGGGTTACAACCACACGCCACGGAAGTTAGCCACAGGAACCTGTGCCCGAACACCGGGTACCACCAGGGATTGCCGCCGGCTAAAGCAGATTATTCTTACTTCCGCCTATCACTTGTCTTTGAGTGGATTGTATTTCAAACACATGGTGGGTGTTATACTTGGTCGTCGTTTGTGGAATTTAGCTACCGAAAGCAGATTACTCTGACTTCCTCCTATCACTCGTCTTTGAATGGATTGTATTTCAAATGCATGGTGGGTATTATACTTTGTCGTCCTTTGTGACATTTAACTATAAATACTTTATTGAACATACAATGTACAATAAATCGTTCCCTTTTTGATAGAAAGGTTAACTGCGGAACGTTGGCCTTAAGTGCCCTTTGAACGCGTTGACTGACCCAAGACAGACCCAAAAGCACAATAGACTAGCGATGTAGTTACTTATCCCTAACGAAGAAAAATAAGCTTGGGAGGATTTACATAGAAGCCCTCTTTCCGTAAAGGTTATAGCCATGCACTGCACGAGTTCGACGCCATACGTACACTCTAAATCGTTTCACACCTTTAAAGGTGTAAAATAGGTGTATTAACAAAGATCACACCCCTTTCACACCCTATAACTTTGTTTTGGAAGTTCCTGAGGGTGTAACAATGGTGTACTACACCGCCAGGTGAAATATGGTGGTAGTGTGTCGCCAGGGTGTAGTATGTTTGTTTTCGTTCACATGAACAAAAGTAAATATATACAACTGCAGGGAACAGGAAGTTACATTACAAAAGTGCATGCCCTGGATTTACAACACGTCTACAATCTGATAATGCATGCAGATTTAGAAGATATGTTGAGAGAGTGCTTAAATTTCTTAAAACACGTTGCTCCTCATTGCAAGACAGAACAAATACATGATAGTGCTCATCATACTCAACTGTAGTTAATGTTTGTATGAGGAAAATGGTATCAGAGTTAATAACATGTATGCCTGCAATCTCAATGAACACGGGTAAGTCCTCCTCGGAAGATTCTTTGGCAAGCCAACAGCAAATGTGTTATCATTATCAACTGCACTTTTCACATAGACTATAGATTCTGCGTGAATATCACGGTCATGAATGTAACTCTGAATTGCTTCTGGGCATGTTGAAGTAGTATCTCCTTGGAACCATCAGTAGATGTGGCATTTCTCATGAAGGGCTGCGACCACACATGCATTTGATAAAATTGATGCCTTCTTGCTAATGAAAGAGTTATGTTCTTAAAATGTCAATATTTTCTAGCAACATCTTTAAAATGCTGGTGTTTCCCTTCGAAACGCGTACAACCATACAGATAGGAAAGGACCAAATATCCTGATGAGTCGCGAACAATGAACAACGGAATGCATTTTAGAAGGGTTAGATATTTGTGGGTACAACACTGTAAAGCCTTGGAGAAGCGAATAAATGCAGCGTTCTAAGTAATGAACACGCATATGGGGGAGGTGCCTGCTCATGAGAAGGTCTACAGTTTCACGAAAAGCTATATACAGCTGCCATGCTTCACTGCCATGCACAGCTGCCACGCCATACATGATTGTCTGTATGTCGGCTGTGCATGTTTACACACATATTTAATCACCTTGATGTGCATATATATATGGACTTCAATGTGATTATACGCAATATGCTGGTAATTGTGAAAACACAGTTACCAGCATATTGCCAGAAACCCAACAGTTTTATTCGGCACCCTTTACACCCCAATTGCCATGAGGGTGTTAAAATACACCTTAAAGGTGTGCGCCATGAACATTTTGATTTACACCCTTTAAGGTGTAAAACGATTTAGAGTGTAGAACGAATTGCTTCTGTAATAGTGTTCCGTGAGTACTTCGTTTCTTTCTCTCTGGTGAAGTCCCGTAGTGGCTTGTATTCACCTCTAATCTGAACATCGATCAGGCTGACTGCTCCATCTTCCTTGAGCAAAAGGTCCGGCTTACATACCTCATCGCCGGCTTGTAACAGGGGCTCCCTAACAACGTCTTCGTTCCGCCTCAGCAGATGGTGCTGGATCCTCTTCACGATCCTGTCATGTCCCTTGACTCGAATGACGTGGGTTCTTGGACATCCTTGCACGACATGAGCGTTAGTTTCCGCCAGGTTGCAGCCAACCGTGCATCGAGTACCACGATTCCGTCTCCTAGCGCATCTCTGCAAAGTAGGTAACGCATGAATTCAGTGTTTCACCATATCAATATACTCCGATGATTTTAGGAAACGAGGTGGACTTCGTAACCAGAATGGAGACGGCGATTCTCTAGCCTCCTTTAGACCTTTCCCATCCGTTGTTGCGTAAAGGTGTGATGCCCAATAACCTTGTTGCGCATCTCTTGTGTCCAGGACTGATCCTCTGAGAAGGAATCCCTGTAACTTTGCCACTTCCCTGTGATAGAAGTCTGTACATGTGAGATGACTCAGGAATCGATCATCCGTCATGGTACACCTTACAAGGCTTGCTAGTCTAATCCTGGGGATTGAGAGAGAAAAACAGGGAATCCCTAATCCTACGTCCTTGATTGAGGTATATAGGAACACTGATAGTATGTCATGAGGAAGGTGCAGCATCGCCTTTACATGGCTACGTACTATCCTATCCACTTTTTGGAGTTCACTGATACGAATATCCGTGACAGTCCACTCATAGACGAAACGAGGAAGAATATGATAGAGGAGCAGGACCAACCGTTGATGAGGCTTCAATGGCGACTTGCCAAGCTTGGTAATCGCCTCCCTGACTTCGTTGAAACTTGCACTAATGTCACCAGACGGAAATACTTTGACTCCTAGGTATTTCATATTCCCACCAGGTCCCAAGACCGGCAGTGGGTCATCCCCTACCAGAACCATCTCATTGGAGATCTTCACCCTTTTCCGCCTTCCAAATGGAGACAGGATCAGGCTTTGGCATTTTCCGGGGTTAACCTCAAGACCTCTCGAGGCCGCATAGGTGATAAAGGAGTCCAGGATAGTTTGTAGTCCAGTATTGGTTCCTGCCAGGAAGATTACATCGTCGGCAAACGCAAGAGCAGCCATCCTACTAGCGCCTATGGGAATTCTAATGTCAGGGTTCATGTCCTTGAAAAAATCATCCAAAACCATATTAAAAGGTATGGGTGACAAGGGGTCACCTTGCCTAGCCCCTCTCTTTAGTCGAACCATTTTCTCTTCAGTTCCATAGTGCAGCGTAGCGGAGCTATTGCTATAAAACCACTCAATGTAGTTGGCTACCACGTCATCTATTCTCCTTGATCTAACAGCATGAAATATTGCTCCAAATGCCACACTGTCAAAGGCCCTTCTTAGGTCCACACTGGCCAGAGCCAGGCTACCGGTATTTCTTATTACCTCTTTGATCGTTTGTTTTAGTAGCAGTACATTCTGAAGTGCTCCATCCATCGGCTGAACACCTCTCTGCTGATCATTTAAGATAAACAGCCTTCGTATCTTCTTCTCTAATATTTTATGAAATAGCCTTGTGATTATAGGCGCAATCGTTATGGGTCGGAACTCACGAGGCTGCTCACTCTCTTCAACCTTTGGGAGAAACACAGTTGTTGCTGTAGTCAGGCTGGCCGGTAATCTTCCCGGAAACAAGAAAATATTAAGCAATGCGGCCAGATTTGTGGGCGGAACCTTGCGGATATTCTGCACTGTCGTACCATCAGGGCCCGGTGAAGTCTTCATTTTTGGTAAAGAAGCCACAACTTCATCCGGCGTAATGGGGCCTATAGGTTGCGAACGTCGAGGACCACTAGGGGTACCATGATCAATAAGCGTTCCGCTTCCTCAGACATAACGCTACTCCAGAATGCGAAGATTTGGCCCGCATCACCAACAGCCACTTTCTCACCACTCACTATTTCATTGGCCAATCCTATGAAATCCAGGCCTTCCTATCCAGGTCGAACAGCCTCTGGTATCTTGCATAGCGTTGCCTTCTCCCTTTCCTACCAGACGACGCCACTTTTCGCTTAGACTTCCTCTTTCCCTTCGGCTTAGGTGACGCAAAACTGGCCACCAACTGGTCCAGATCCGCAAAGCTTGGATGGCCCTGCAATGACTCCTGAATTATTCTTGCCAACGTTCTCTCCCTCGCCCCAGTATGGTCCAACTCTGTGAAGTTGATCAGGCATTCATTCACTGCCAACAGACATGACGTGGCCCTGAAACCACTACTCCCCCCGGGTTCAGGAGATGCGGGTGTGCGACATTCAGCCTCTGCCGTAGTTCCCAATGCTTCCTGTATGTCTTGGATGAGCTCCTTATATTTCACCGACTTTCGTTTCCCCTTAATGTGCTCAACTGTCCATTGAGCGAATTCTTTATGCAAGGCTTGGTTAATGAATCTAGCTCCTACTTTCACCAGTTCCACCTCCTTTCTTGCTAAAACTCTTAGTTCCTCCGACGACCAGAATATATTCTTCCTTTTTGTGTTCACTCTTTCGTTGGCTAGCTCATTTCTTAACCATTTTCTTAAATGCTGGGTCAATCCCCTTTTTTTATAGCGCACGCCGCACCTAGACAAGGTTCCATCCTGGGAGATCTCGTCAACTGACGAGTGACTATCACTAATGATTAAATAGTACTTCCAGGACACCTACACACACAGGGACCTAACCATTTTGATAGATGAGTATCGACAATGGACAAAGGGCAAGAAACCCCCCCCACCCCTAGGGTACGGGAAAAAAGGAAAAAAAACCCTATCTTAACATCAGCAATGGCGGACGACAACAAAAAAAAAGCAAAAAACAATAACACACTCAAAAATTTGGCAGCCCGGTGGGATCAACACTTATGCAATACGGGAGATAAAGAGGTTTAACCAACCTGTGCAAAAAAAGTCCAAGTAAGTGCACTGTGGGTCAGATCCCACCCGACTGCCGGTTTAGCCAAGCCTCCAATTGCTTAAATATTCTTCAGGACGTATCCCATTGGCAAAAAGCGTTTGCTGAATGCTAATTGCGCTAGGAAACGATCGCAGCGCCCTCTGACTTCAGTGCAGGCGTGCCATCTCGTGGCAGCTAGGTGAAGTGTTGATTAAGGAGCGACCCCTGGGTGTGACAGCTCTTGAGCAGTTGCTGATAGTTTGATATCACAGGATGCAGGAGACCTGGCCCAATAGGCAAACGGACAGCGTAAAAAAAAAAAAAAGTCCTTCGTGGCATTTAGCTACCGAAAGCAGATTATTCTTACTTCCGCCAATCACTCGTCTTTGAATGGATTGTATTTTAAACACGTGGTTGGTATTATACTTGGTCGTCGTTTGTGGCATTTAGCTAGCGAAAGCAGATTCCCAGAGAGAACACTATCTCCCACGGAAGTCCAAAAAATGTCCGAACGTCCATGTCCAGACAAAGACATTCCGACGGACGTCCTCAAACATGATGTCCACGGGATCTTCGCGCACGGAACTTTCTGGGACATACGCGTGTTTCCAGAAAAAAACAGTGCTGTAGCGCTGCGACCGCAGTAACTACGAAACTTCCAATCGTCGTGAGGGTTGATCGAAAATCCTTCTGTATCTGTGCGAAGTGTTAATATTAGCAGTGTAGATAATATTGTCTATCAAAGTAAGCTGTTGCAATGTTTTATTAAAAATGCTTAGAGATTGCGCTTCGGTTCGCATCGGCGGTTGAGCTCCAGCGGCCGAATCCTCCGCCATTCCTCTTTGTTTGTGCCTGCAAGCGGCAGTGTTTGGCGTGTGCGTCGGCGTGGCTCCGTCACCACTACAGTTTTGTGAAAGGGGAGACGTAAGTGCCGGTGAGTTTTAATTTGAGAACTATAACGAAGATATCTGACAGAAGCTTTTGACGACACGTGCGGCAACGTATGTTAGCTAGTTGGGAGCAAATTCGAGGAGTATCGCAGCACGTTGTGATCGAAAGTGGAAGTCTGAACAATGAGTCTGTGGGATGTAGTGGTGACCCCGGGATAGAAATTCACATGATGAAGTGAGCGAGGACAGTAGTACCAGTTTTGTTCCGTCGACCACGGAGAGCACGGGGACAGGCAATAACAGTTCGTGCTGGAGTGACAGGGTGAGCGCGGGAGAAGTCAGTGAGAGTTCGTGCTGTAGTGACACGGCGAACGCGGGAGAAGACAATGACAGTTCGTGCTGGAGTGACACAGATAACTCTTTTGAAGACGAAAAAAAATTTCGCTGTTTGTCCTGGTACATCGAGTGTTGGTGACAGTGGTATACCGGAACAGTACTCTTCTCTTGAACAACAAAGTGCGCACGATGGCGAACAAAACTTAACAAGTGACCTCGCTGAGTGGGCTCAGGAATTCTTTGTTACCCATAAATGCTTGACTGGCAGGCTACATAAACTGCGTAACCAACCTAGCTTGTCGTATCTCCCACGCTGTCCAAAAACAGTTATCAAGACCCCACGACGCTGCACTGGTATTGCAGAAATCGGCGGCAGGAAATACTGCCATTTTGGGATTGCTTCTGGCCTTCAGCATGTGTTGAAGAACAGCGAAACACCTGACATCATCAGTGTAGCCATTAATATCGATGGGTTACCGTTAACAAAAAGTACAAAAGCATAGCTGAAGCCAATTTTGTGTCACATAATCAACTACAAAAGTGCACCATTTCCTGTTGGTTTGTTCTTCGGAGACTCGAAGCCGCACGATTCAAATAAATACTTAAGACCCTTCGTTGACGACATGAACTCTGTGCTCGCTTCAGGAGTTCAAATTCACGGTGTGCAAGTCCCTGTTAAGTTAGCTGCATTTATATGTGATGCTCCAGCTCGAGCCTACATACTTCACATTAAAGGTCATAATGCCTGGGCAGGTTGCAGTAAGTGTTTCACGGAAGGGGAGTACAAGGAGGGAAGGATGTGTTACCCAGGCATGAATGCAGCACCAAGAACCGATGAGAGCTTCCGCAGCTACTCCGACGACGAGCACCATACTGGCACTACCATCCTGACTGAACTTCCCATAGATATGGTCAAAGATGTTCCACTGGAATATATGCATCTCGTGTGCATTGGTGTTGTCCATAAAGTAATCAACTTATGGTTTCAGGGACCCAAAAAGTGTCGGCTGTCCTCACGTGTCAAGAACAACTTATCAGCCCAAAACGAAGCACTGGCCCCCTTCGTTCCTTCGGGTTTTAATCGTCGACCACGGAGCTTCAGGGAGATGGAACGCTGAAAGGACACCATATTTCACTTCCTGCTACTGTACTCCGGCCCAGTCATATTTCAATCAGACCTCCGTCCTGAGTTATACGCCAACTTTGTCACCCTTCATTGTGCCATAACAATCTTGGACTCCCCAACACAGTCAGTTCAGTCTGTTGACTACGCGGGCTCACTATTACGGCACTTTGTAAGCGTATTCAAGTCGCTGTTCGGAGAACATTTGGTGTCCCACAACGTTCATGGTATTTTGTACTTAGCAGATGATGTTCGACGTCATGGTCACGTTCAGAAGTGGAGTGCGTTCCCTTTTGAGGGCTACATGCAGTACTTTAAGAAACTCCAGCGAAAACCTGAAAGGATCCTTGAACAAATGTGTAAAAGGTTTGGAGAGAACCGTTCTGTGCTTTGGAAGGCTGCTGCTTCACATTCGGAAGACTCTGTGAAATTCGTCATGAGCCATCATAATGGTCCACTTCCGAATGACTGTGTAGGGCCGCAGTACAGGAAAGTGATTATACCATACATATGTTCTCTTGTGGCTGACTACAGGGATGGAACCTGCGCTTTGAAATATGAAAGCATAGTCATGGCGGAGAACATTGCATACTCGAGGAGCTCTCGGACACCAGTCCTCATCGGACGCAAGTTTCTAGAACTAGAGTCTTTGTACAAGTATCCATGCAGTTCTTCACTTCTAAAAATATATGTTGCTTCGCAGCCGTCTGCACTTATGGCATGGCCACTCGATACGCTTGCACACAAATGTGTAAGATTCCCACTGCAGGAGAAATTTGCAGTTTTTCCTCTTGTCCATATGCGTTAACGAAGTGCTCATATGGTCAACATCCACATTGTAAATATCCCCATTGGACATTTTTCCTGCAGCACAGGACCGCTACCTCATTGTGAAGTTTCCCGAAGAAAATGATGCCGTTGCTGTAGTCCCTGCCGCCTGGGTCGTAAACGGACTTTGTGCGTGGCCGTCTGAGAATGATAGTGCGAAGATCCAGCACATGGTCAAGACATGTCAGACGCCATTGAACGGTTGGAAACTGTGCCAGTGCAAGAGACTCAGGGGATATTGTAAGTTCGGAGCTTTGTCGCTTCTGTGAGCTTGTTCAACATTATGACACACTGGTGCTGTTTAATAGTTCACAGTTCGATAGACGAAACAAAGTCAAAGCTGAAGTTCTAATAGTTCTTTTGCATAAATATCAAATACAGTTACTGGCTTTCAGTGGTGGGCAATACTTTAACTATGTGTTGTTCAACTACTAACTACCAATAACATTATTTAATCCATAATTGTGCAGTAATTACAACTACTAAACAAAAAATAATTGGAACGGGGTAGTAAAATTACTGTTTTGAGTAGTTAACTACAGTAGTTCAGCTACGTGCCAAGTTGCGGTTTATTTGTCACGGGGTCAGTAAAGGTTGTGCATTTCACAGGTGAAAATAAAAAGAAAGGTGACCTTTTGTGGTACTGTTAAGTAAAATGCTTGCTCGTCATGTTTATCCTGCAACACATCTAGACAGTGTGCAGACATTCAGCAACACAGGTGGTGAAATGTAAGTGCTTTGTATCTGCATTGTGTTTCACATTGCATTAAAATGTAATTGCAGGTGTCGCTGAAACTACTTGCAGTAGTAGCAGATGTAGTTTAATTTCTTTATGGAAAATGTAGTTGCTTTGTGGCTATAACAGCAATCTGCACAAGTAACTAGTAGTTGTAGTTAAGCTACTTTCAGAGTAGTAGGATGCTTTGCATATGCCTGCATTCGTCTGTGCTTTTAAAATTATATGTGTGCTGCTGCAGGCACCTACGAAGAGGCCAGGTCAAGGCTACCTCAAGCGGAAGAAACATCAGATCTTCAAAGTGAAGTGGAGGGGCCACGAAAAAGAAAGAAGAAGGCGCCACGTGACTCTGTGACGTCAGTGACTATGAGGAATGGGACGAGACTGTACAGTTACCAGCTCCACCTACACCACCTGCATTTGCAGACATACAGGATGACGTCAACGATACACAAGGTGAGATTATTGATATTATAAGTTCTTGAGGTATATAATGGGCTCAACTGCTGCTAGTAAATAGAATGCTGCTAGCTCATGGTTATCTAGGTTAACTGTAGTGTATTCCTGTATTAGTGTCCTATGGGCGGAGGAATAGAATGCTTCATGCCAAACTCTACCACAGAAAGTGCCTGTGAGGTTCAAGGGCTACATGCGGTATACAACTACGCATCTGCTATTTACAGAACTCTGGACATGGCACGTAGCTGATGCGAGCAAAGAGCAGACGGCGTCCAAAGTAACAGAACAGGGAGGGGAAAAGCTACGGTATGAGCAGTGCTAATCAAAGAAAGCAAAACAAAAAATTGCATGCCAGAGAGAAAAAGCAGCACAGCAGTCACATGGCGGATCGACCACAAGTCCGTGGCACGCCTCTTTTTTTTTTTTTTTGCTTTTATAACCGTCGACTTATTTTCGTAGTCATCGGTGCATCTCTGATGCTATAGCTACCATGCCCTTTTGTGACCTCACACCTTAGCAACTTTATCCTTTATATCTCACAGGAACGAAGACCTCATGAGCCGACAGCTAGAAGAAGCCCTTCTATCAACACGTCTCTCGGTACGTAACGGCATTAAGGGTGGAACTCTCAGTGTGTCTCTGCTTTGTGAAGTGACAGTATTAAACCTCGTATTTCAGTCAGTACATCCTGGAGTGATGAAATCGAGGACATCTCCAGATCAACAGTTTGCTCAGTTGTAAATGACAGTGAGTACAGTTTGTCTTTAACTCCCTTGATAGATAGTCACATATACGTGCTTTAAGTAGGAGAGCAGTGGTAGGTATTGGACATGTTCTGTATTTCATTATTTTATTCCTCTTACTATATATGTGCAGAAAAATGTTATAATTGTAGTGCGATCATGAACAGCATGTCGGGAGCACAGTATGCCAACTCTTGTAGGAAGCAAAGGAAAAATATTTTACAAGGCGCTAAATTTGTGCGACACCACCCACACAAGTATGGACGAGCAAGACAAGTGATCAGTGGGATATCACGTACCGAAGGCATGCTGGTGTGCATGCCCACACGAAAGCATGAAACATGACCACATTCGCTTCTGATTCATGAAATGTTTTTAGTTTCAGCAAATTTGGTATAATAGCAACTTGCAGTAATTCTGTAGTAATTCTTTTCTGTACCAGTGTGCCATATACAACATCATACTTGCCTGTGTGTTAAATGCATGGAAGAGACTCTCTTCCTTCTTTTGGCAGTGAAGAGGGGCAATTTCCCTCCTGCATACACTACTTCGTATTTAGCATGTACGTGTTCTTAACGCGATACATATGCTTCTATCGTGCCTTGTGACCTTATATCACCATTCACCTGATTCCATTAACAATTTTGTGGGTGAATGTCTCTGGCTTTCTTTGTCTTTTTGTCTAGGGTTTCATCTAGAGATACTGAGGCTTCTGCATGCCATCAAGATGAAACAAGAACAACATGCGACCCAACTTGACACTCTGGTTCTTTAGCTACAAACTCGGGAGTGGCCGTGTCCGAGACAGATGATGTGACTGACGGCCCCTAGAGCAGTTTGGATGACTTCCTGAAATTCGATTCATCCCTGACCTCCAGCACAACAAGAGGAAAAATAGTACGTATATGTCTTATAAGAAAAGTCCAGTGGTGTGATAATTTTTACTTCGAAAAGGAAGCTCAAGTTCTGCGAACTAGAGTCTTGGGCAGTGCTGCGAGGTATGCATCAGGTTTCATGTTGTGAAGTATTTCGAAAATGCTTTATACGTGTCATTTCCCTAGATAGGCACCTGCTGTTGCCTGCTTTTCAATTTAGTTGCAGTGAGTAGATAGACATATAGATAGGCTATGTATAGGTCTCTATCTGTGTTGTGCCATTAATACGTGGTGCCTCCTATTTCAACACCAATTACAGGGTACTGCTTGAACAGCCATCCCTAGCTTATAGACCCACCGGCAGAGGAGCATGATACCACACTTGCTGTGTACGCGTGACTATTTCAGGAGATGAACACCTGCGTTTATGCATATCACAGTATTATTACCGGAAAGGAAAATTTAGTAAATTAATATATTCAGTCACATGGCAATAAATATATAAGGTGATCATGTTAACTGGTGCAAGAATGTTGGATGATGTCCAGTACTGCTTCCTCTAACACTGTTGTGAACTGAATTTCGAGTGCAGCCTGCAGTAGAACACATCAAATGGTACATTACGTGAAGTGCAAAGAACAAAGGCGTTATGATTGTCCCCAAACATTTTCCATACTAGACCATGTGCTATTCACTCATTTTCTTTTCACAGATGCTGTCAGGTCTAACAAGCGGCTGAAGGAAACAACAGACTTTTACATCGAAAAGGTTGTCAATTCTTGGCTTCGTCATGCTAAAGAACGGGACCACAAGAGAACAAGGGAGGAGCCTTCATAGTCTTGTCAACAAAGCAAAAAAAAAAAGTAACCTTTCCACCCATTAAGCTAAGACAAGTCATGAAAACATCACAGATGGTCTTGCAAGATGAATAGAACGCTCAGCAGACACCTACTACATTGGCTTACAAGCTAGCTTTTTATGTACTGCCTTTTGCGAACAAATATGTATAGATAGCATTGATAGGGGAACTGGAAATATGGTCATCAAGCCCTATCAGGAAAGCAAGCGCACAGTATCAAATTTCTGCAATTTTATTTAGAGGTGAAGTAGATGTCTGCTTATATCTGTCTTCGTCACACACATGATATTGATAGCTGCAGTACAAATGTGCAGTGGTCTCCCTGTATCTCAGAGTCAGAATTGCGTTACGTGATGTCTGCTGGCCATATACAGGGCAGTCCACCAACCATGATAAGTATTCACAATAAAAAAATGTAGGCAGCAGAAAGACATGCAGTCGAAAGTATTTTTCTCCCAAGAACTTTTTCCACGTGTTTGTAATAGGTTTGTTTAATTTCAATTCACAGAAATTAAGTTTCTTGAATTGTACTTCAAAACTTGTCAAGTCAGTACCTTTTTTTATTATGGAAATAGGTTTCTCGTGGTCATTTTACTCAACATGGCACGAAGTCTGTCCCCTAATGCAACATCATTTGCAGAAATAAATCTGCTGAAAATTTGAGGAAATAAGCCGTGGGCACCACCCACTTTATTTCAGGAGTCATAGCTGTCTTATCAGGGCTGGGCTTCTTAGCCTCTCCCTCCCATGTGGCGTGTAGATTCACTTTCTTCCGTCACGCTTTGAAGCTCACACTAGTGCTGAAAAATAGTGGGTGGTGCCGAGGGATTATTTCTACCAGTTTGAGGTGATTTTATTTCAGCTATTGCTGTTGCATTACGGGACAGAATTCAGAGAGTCACCACGAGTATTCTATTTCCATAAAAAAAGGTTACGTTGTCTTGGTAAATTTTGAAGTTCAATTTTAGAAATTCAGTTTGCATTAATTAAAATTAAATCAAACTTACAAACACATGAGAGGATGAGACAATAGATATTCTGAGGCTGGAACACATATAAGGGACAAATACATACATAGCTTCAAGTGCCTATTTCATGTGCATCTTTCACCATCTTTCAACACATGGGAAAAGTTCTTGGAAGAAAAATGCTTTTGACCGCATATCTTTCATTGCTTATATTTCTTATTGTGAATAGTTATCACGGTTGAGGACTGTCCTGTATATCATGTGCAAAACCGCCATCCATAATGCCTGTGTAGCTTGCCTCCTTATGTTTAATTAAAAGACAAACCGCTTGTTGGTCTTTCTCTAAAAAGGGTGACTATGCGCTTTTCCTGCCTACATTAGCAGTGTGCTTGTAAGAGCGGTTTAACTCTGCTAAATGAACACGTTAGCCAAATATAAATTGTTTGCAGTAGCAACGGGCTTACGTGGTCATTACACCTGACTTTTATAGCACGTAACACATGTAAAAGTTTTCAGTTTTCTATAAATATTGCTATTTTTGTGATACTCATTTCTGTGCATACTACCACCTCTTAGTTAACTTTCCGTGACTCTTGTAGTGTAAAGAATTTTAGAACTGCCAAGTGGTTAGGCTGTACCGTCAATTTTTACTTTTTTAATTGCACGAGCATGACGTGCATATATCTTGACTGTGATATAATGTGCACATGGTTTTGTACTGCGAGAAATTTTCGAAAGTCCTAAACTCATAAGTCGTATTTTTTCTTTTTTTTAGTGCACAAATGCCGTGCACATATCTTGACTGTGATGTTATGTATACTTTTGTACTGTTAAGAATTTTACCCGAAACTCCAGAAGCTGCAAAGTGTGCCGTTCACTATCTTGACTGTGATACAGTGAGCTTTTATTTATTTTGTTAATGCACAAACGTGCACTGATCTCGACTGTCATATATGACGAGTGCCTGTACTTTTTTGTGAGGTTTTCCTTTTAATTAATTAATCCCTCGTCTTTGAATGGATTGTATTTCACACACATGGTGGGTAGTATACTTGGTCGTTCTTTGTGGCATTTAGCTATTTTTTACACAATTTTATCTTTATTACGGGAAGATATACCCAAACAAACCGCCCAAAATAACTGACAAAAGGCGGGGAACACTGCGCACCTACGGGCCCTACACCTACTTCACCGGTGGGAGACCACCGCGGTCATTCTCCCAAATATTTTGTAAGATCGTACGGAGCCCTGGAGTCCAATGATGGTGGCCATCGTCACGTCCTTCTTGCTTAGTCCAATACCCAGTAGGGAGTCGGCGATGGCCATTACCCAAACCCCTCTAAAGGACATGGTGATACTTGACACCAGGGGTTCGGGCCCAGTCCCTGTTACATGCTGGTAAATATCCGGTCTTGAGTATTTCAACACATTGTGTCCGTGGGCCAACTCAAGGGCTATGCCCGTTCCGACCACTTAGACATCTAATATAACTGCTTGGCCGTCACGTTTTGCTATTAGGTCGGGCTATGGTGGCGTCATGAGTCACGCGGTCGAACGCCTTCGTGAGGTCGGAGATTGCCAGAAAGAGGGATTTTCCCGCTGTTTTCGCCTCATGCAAGGTTGTTTTAAGGAGGACAACGTTTTCCGCACATCCGTCTGCTGGGATGAAGGCGCGTTGCCTATAATCTAGCTGCAGGTGCGTGGTCAACCTCTTCGATAGGATTCGGTGAAAGAGCCGTAGAATGACTGAGGCGATGGTTATAGGCCGAAAATCCTGCGGTAGGGTGGCCTCCGGCTTCTTCGGGACGAAAGTAGTCCAGGCGTTGCGGAGGCACGTTGGAACTGTGCCAGCGATTGCTAGAAGATTTAACAGGATCCGGAGGACTGCCATCGGTACCGCGCGTAGGCTCCTCACAGAGAAGTTGTCCGGCCCCGGAGCGGATCTAACTCGGGGTAGGCTTGCTTTGATCTCTTGAACGGTGATGAGGTATTGGGGGTGAAAGGTTCCGCCAGGTGGGACGGAGGTAGGTGGGAGTGGTGGGGGAGATGTTGTCATCGTGGACTCCCGGGCATCGAGAAAGGCCCGCTTATCCCTAACTGCAGCTTTCGCGTAACCATCATGGACGACGCGGGCACATTCTGACCGCCGGTGCCGGAATAAGTACCGAATCCGGTTGTACTCTAGGCGCTTCGCCTTCCGTCGACTCGACGGCCTTCTTTCCGTCCTAGGATTAGCGGCTCCAACTGGCTGTGTCCGTGACCGATTGGGCTCGGGGATGACGGATACCTCTCTAATATAGTCGTTGAGGTCCATGATGAACCCGCAGCCTGCAGCACCTCTTCGCGCAATGTCGAAAAGACGCGCTGCCAGGAAGCCGTGCGGTGGGGGCCTGCTAGCCATCTTGAGGATTTCGTTGCAGATGACGCGCCGCCTGGGATCAGGTGGAGGGCTACACAAGGGAACTTCACCTTCTACATCGGCAGGAATACTCGTCTGGGCTGGAGCAGGACTCACAGGCGCTTCATCTGGCCGCTCAGGGACATCTTTCAGCAAACTCTGGACAAGGGAACGGTAGGTCCCTGACTTCCGGTGGCATTTAATTGATTCAATAGTTCGGTCTGGGTGCAGGTCATTGAGCGCCAAGTTAATAAAACGAGGCAGGTTCGCCTGTCGAACCAGTCGCACCTCAGTTAGGGCCAGGATGCGCTCTTCTTCTGCTGACCATCTTGCTTTGTCCCTCTGCGTGTCGATCTGTAGGTGGTAATCCGCTGAATGGGCAACTCTACGATGCTGACTGAGGCCACGTTGTGTCGTAAAGGAGGCACCGCACTCAGGACATCGACAACTAGGCGGCATAGGTTCAGGCACTGTTGCAGACGGAGTAGGGTCCACTGGAAGAGTTTCGCTTGGTCCAGGAAGAGCAGCAAGTAAAGGGTTGCCGGACTGGGCCCCTTGGACATTGGTTTCAGGATCAGGTAACTCGGGTCCTGCAGCGGGGTCGTCAATGGGGTGCTTCTGATAGGTAGCGTGTACACGCAAGCCCCTCTTAGTGCTGAAGGCCCGGCCGCAGGAACACAGGGAAGCATCACCACCATGCCTTGCAGCGGGCATCGTATGACCCCTAACCGCACACACGAGCCGCCGGCGCCCAATTCACTGGGTAACAGATCGTCGCAACACGGTCCCTCTAAGGGCGACAGGCATGTACGGACCCTTTCCTGTCCCTCAACACCTGCCTTCGAGTCGCTGGATAACAGGGGGAGCCACCCACCCCTGGCATTGAGACAAGAGTCGTCTCCTCCTCTTGTCGAATGTCCAGGTTGCTCGATAACAGGGGGAAGCCACTCGCCCCCAGCCTATGGTGAGATGTTATGTTTGTCTGGCGCGGAGTGCCCCCACTCGCAGTACAGGACCACCGGGAGATACCCCAGGCCATCTTTCGCACACTTGATTACTCGGCAGTGCTCGCCGTACATAGCCGAGACCCCCCAACAGAGAGACAGACCCTGAGAGAGGCCCCAGCTGGCCGAGATAGGCCGTGCCTAGCCGTGCCTGGCTCCAGCCCACCACCGGCTATCGTCCTCGCACCACACCACTCGACGGATAGCGCCGGGGGTTGCCAAAGCCCCCCGCACCCCTCAGCTTCCGGGCTGGATTACAGGAGGACGCCAACCCTCCTAGCCTCCCAGAGGGCCCCTGTGGAACGGGGAAGGGGACGGATAAACTTCCCCTCACCACAAAGCGGTCCTAGTGAAATTAAACCCAGCAAAAGGGAACAGGGTTTTACCCCTTACGGCTGCTGCTACAAGAGGCCGCCACACCTCCCGGTATTCGTGTCTTGCAGGCTAGGTTCCGGCCCCCAAGAAGCTGGGTTACAACCACTTGCCACGGAAGTTAGCCACAGGAACTGTTCCCGAACACCAGGTACCACCAGGGATTGCCGCCGTTGGAGACGTGAAATGACACCAGTGATGAACCCTAAGAGCCATCACGTTTCCTATCTCCCGGCACTGGGAGTGCTGCGAGACCGTCGCCAGATGGTCCGCGTTATGGGAAGGGTCTACCGACTTTCTGGACGTGAGGTCATTGTGGCAAAAGCAGACCGCGAGCGGGTAGCACCAGGATGTACCTCGTGCCTCTCAGCCTCCAAATATGCTGGATTACAGGAGGGTAGCAATACCACCCGGCATCATCCGAGAGCCCCTACGTGACCTCGGCCAACGCTTCCCCGGTTTGTTGGCTAAACCAATAGGCACCGTTACAGGAGGTGCCTTAAACATCGGACGAACCGAGACTCCCAGTACTTGTGTCACGCAGACTAGGTCCCGGCGCCCTAGAAGCTGGGTTACAACCACACGCCACTGAAGTTAGCCACAGGGACTGTGTCCGGACGCCGAGTACCATTGGGGAATGGCCACTCCGGTACTGCTCTACCACGACCTTCTGCCCTCCAGCAGGCTTCGCCAGACTGGTTCCAACGTACTCGTGCGCAGCACTGTAGGGTCAGCTACTTCCCACCGACGAGATTCGCTCCCTCAGTTGCCCCCTTTAGCCGCCAATGGCATTGCCCGGGTCCTACCACGAGGAGGCGGGGTTGAGGAGCCAGGTCAGGCCGTTTCCGACACTCCGAGGAGCTTCTGACTTATAACAAGCCCTTGGATTCCTCCGAGGACCCGAAGACCCTCGGACCCGAGGAAAGAGAGTCATAGTTGCTCCCGCCGTTTGCGCAACCGTTTACGTTTGTGGCATTTAGCTACGAACTCTTTATTCAATGCACATACACTGGATAAATCATTATCTTTTTTACAGGAAAGAGTAAACCTAAGAATGATAGAAAGTTGCACAACGAAACGTGCGAAAGCAACACAACGATCCTAAACAGACGAACAATGAGAGGAGAGCAATACCCCGCTTCGTCCAGCCCAATTCCCTGAGGGAGGAAAGAGCACCCCTTTCCAGGATCCCCTGGAAGAGAAGGTCACCGGTACGTGTCGCACTTGTGTTGCATCGGTGAGATCAGCAATCTTCTCGGGGAATCCTGGGCAGGAGTACTTCCGGATTTTCTCCAGGGCAAATGACGACAGCGGTTTATGCTCTCCCCGGACCTGTACATCCATAACAAAAGCCGTCCCGTCTCTGCAAAACACCAAATCAGGTTTATACACGTTGTCATGAATGTTTATCTGAGGCTCTGTATACACATGTGTTCCATCACGTTCTAGCTTACTCTTGATCTTTAGCACTATTGTATCGTGACGCTTGACCCTAGGGCCATGTGTGCGGGGGCAAGCCTGCAGAACATGAGTAGTATGGGATCAGCTCAAGTATCCGGAAACTCACACAGTCGCCTGGACGCCATTAATTAGCAATTAGAGCAATTTGGGACCCCCCACAGTAATTAGGATCATTCAGGGAGTCATTACACTAATTGGGGATCATCTAAGACACGTCCAGACCACTGTGTGAGTTTCCGGCTACTTGAGCTGATAAAAAAAAAAATAGGTAGAAAATAAAATAAAAAGATAGAGATAGAGTGGAGAGAAGGAGTTTAGTTGAAGATCTACGACGCCATCTTGTAGAAAGCAGTCCGGAACGGCCGCTGACTGTCGCTGGGCGACGGAGCACGGAGGCAGGTTGCAAAGCATCGCAGCACCAGTTCCGGACATCCTGTGACGTCAGCTGTGACGTCACCATGCCATGTCTGGGCAAGTTAGGACAGCTCAAGACATGCAAGGAGAAAAACACTCGTAATACAGAGGCTGGGAAAGCAAGAGTATGCAAACCATCAATAGCTAACAAGAAAATAGAACTAGTTACACAACAAATGATCCCACCACAACAGGAGCGCAGAACCATGCGACTGCTCCATACGAGAGGCAGGCAGAAACTGACTCGTAATGCTTTTTTGTCCTGTATAATGCTCCGTAGCTGCACCCCCTAGCGGTTACTTTCTCAACTAATCTCACAACAAAATTATTAAGAATCACGCCAGCGCTACTGCCATTCCCAAGGCAGAAGATGATAGAAAATGCCGGGGATGCCCGGACAACAGCAACCAGCACTGGCACGAAAATCGCAAACAAAGCGGGAACAAAGTTGACGAAAGCATTAGTTATGCAACAAATCACCTTACCACAGCAGGAGCGCAGACCGATGCGACTGCTCTCCGTCACAACCAGCCAGAAACTGAGCGAGCGCGGGGAGCGCACGTCTGCTTTCTGCGACAGCCGGACAGAAACTGACTGGGGCGCCGCTCCGAGGCCGCTACGCATACGCGCTCCTAGCGCCCTCTGGGGCGACCACCTCCGAGAGGCTAAGAGTGAAGAGCATTCCTGCGCCCCCTGCTGGCCGTTCTCATTGGTCGTGAGGCTAAGAGAGAAGAGCATTCCTGCGCCCCCTGCTGGCCGTTCTCATTGGTCGTGACGTCATCCTATTGTCTCAGGGCTACCCTGTTTTTTTCCACTAATGCGCCTTTGGTCAATCTACAATGAAGCCACAGTATGACGTCATCATGCACCTGCGTGGCTCAAGGACGCGTACGCTCTAGACAGGGGACCTATTATTTATTGAATCACTATCCCATGATTATTTCCTTTATTCTTCTATAACGATTGAATAGGAAACTATTGCAGAAGAGCACCATGCATGAAAGCTGATCGTAGGAATTCCAATGTCTTACTAAATGAGACTTGCAAAAGAACAAAATATCCTAACACGTAACTCCATCAACGACAAATAAGAGGACTAGGCACTCAACAAATCAACACAGAGTACGGGTAACCAGGAGCGCAGAACTCAGGGCAGCACTATCGTCAAGACAACAATGTTCCTTGTCAAAAGAGAAAAAAATACTAAGCGTCAACAAAGGAAAGCATGCATATCGGGGCATGTCAGGACACGTCAGGACAAATCGTACGACTGCTGGGCAACAGAGGAAAACAAACACTTGAACAGAGTGAAAAAGGCACTCACCATCATTTTTCTCGTTCACAGCATTCCCTCATTGTAAATCCGCTCGTCACAAAATCCACCTGCATCGTCGAACACCATTCACCAGTGACGAACCACACATCCGCACCCCATCGGAGGCAGACAGAACCCCACCGAAGCTACGCTCTTCCACTGACGGCCAACGCCAGGAGCAGAATTTGCATGTCGAGACCCGTCAGTGTCCAAGAGAGAAGTGAATCCTTGCGCTCCTGCAGGCCGTTCTCATTGGTCGTGACGTCATCCTATTGTCTCAGGGCTACACAGTTTTTTTCCACTAATGCTCCTCTAGACAAGGTCAACCTGAAACAATAGTCTCTCGGTATGACGTCATCATGCAGGTGCGTGGCTCAAGGACGCGTACGCCTAGATAGGGCACCTGTTATTTATTGAATCACTATCCCTAGATTATTTCCTTTATTCCACTATAATGATTGCATAGGGAACTATTGCAGAAAAACATCATAGACAAGAGGAGATTGTAGCATTTCATTCCCAAAGTCTTACTGTACAGGAAAAAAAATGGTTCAGCAAGACATAAAGTCACACACCTGTCCCCCTCGCGGTTACTCTCTGAACTAAATGAATCGCAAAATTATTAAGAATAGCTCTACTCCCATTCAAGGCAGCACTATCGTCAAGAATATTCCTTGTACAAAAAGAAAAAAACTACATGTAGAAGGAAAGCATGTCAGAACAAGCCCAGGCATGTCAGCACATGTTTGTCAGACAAGGGGGGGAAAAGCGAAAAGAAACAAAGAAGGAAACCAGCATCAAACTATTTCTCAGCACACGCACTCCTCTTATTCAAAAACAGTGCTCATCATAAAGCTGCCCAGGACAATAACCAGCATCAAACTATTTCTAAGCACACGCACTCCTCTTATTCAAAAACAGTGCTCATCATAAATCTGCCCAGGACAATACACACTATTTTTCTATTGCCACACTTTTTTCCAGTAACGGTCAATGCATTGCTACAGACTGCGTGACGTCATCACATCCTGTCTGAAGAAGACACCGGCAAAGACTCCTATTATTTATTGAATTGCAAGATTATTTCCTTTGTCCTACTCTGAATGACATTGATTCTCTCATTAAAATTCAACAAAAAAGCACCGTGCATATTAACTATTTTCACCCCAAAGGCTCATCATGGTCATTAGAATTACAGTAAACTACCACTGCTCTTTTAAAATAATAAGTGAGACCACTCAACGTCACCTCCAGGCTTATGTAATACATGACCCTTTCTATGCTCATACATTCGTTGTCTGAGGCTACACCTGCGAGCAAAAAGACGCGAAAGCCGGGGGCAAAGTTCCATTCGCGCATTGCGAGAAAAATGCGCGAAAGCACAAGACAGAACGCCTTTACGGGAACACGATGGCATTCCTACTATATTAATGATTATTGCATTGCAGTTTAGAAAAACTACAACTAAACGATAATTTTAGGAGCCCATTAAAATTCTACTTTCTATGGAAACTATAATTGCCCTATTACTTGGATCGTTATTAATGAAGCGCTCCCATTTTTTCTCTCTTTCCATTTCAGCCTTGTCATGCAGGGAAGCAGACTCACATCCAAAATAATTAATTTGCACTGAGGGTGCCGTGCTTCAGGGGTTCCTATATCCTGCGCTCAGATGCAAGCATTTCTTCACGGATACCTTTAACAGCTGACTTCCTCAACATACCGAGCTCCTGACAACATCTAACAAACAATCAGAGAAACCCTCTTCTCAGCTGTACCATGCGACTGTCTTCCTCGTAAAATCGGTGATCTGAGTAAGAGAGCAGCGAAAAATTGAGCGCACTTGTGCTTGCCTTCAAAAAACTGAAGCATATGCCAATAAACCAAGAAAAAGACACTCATGTCTGGTATCTGATAGTGCCACATACACAGACGCATTGCCCTTGCGTAAAGAAAGCACAGGACAGGGATACACAAATATCCTTAGGTGAGCAGGGAAAAGGCTTAAGACCTCAGGTCACCACACATCGCCACGCGGCTAGCACAACATGACACCAACAACATACTAGCGGCGGGAAGAACTGCAACACTGCTAAACAAGTCCAGACATGCCACGATGACGTCACAAATCAGGAAAAAAAGCACACGCATGCACGCACAGAGGACAACGCATTAAACACACGGAGCGCTCAGGAATAATCGTAGCGTTACCGCACATCGCTACGAAGCTCAACGCCTAACACAAGACTGCAGCAACAAGATATTAAAGGATAAAAATTGCAACACTACTGAACAAGTCCAGACATGCGACATCGCATACAAAACACTGCTCATCGGGGAAAAGGCCTAAGCCCGCGGCGGATCATCATAGAGCATACACAACTTCATTTTTCTATTTCGCGGAAACTAAACGCGGTCTGCTTGGAAAACGACGTACAAATTTTCTTAAGGAGCAGAGAAATATATCTACTCCGTGCTCAGATACCAGCATTTCTGCTCAAAAATCTGCAAAATTAAGCACTGCTTACTTCGTCAAGATATTGAACAAAATCAAACAAACAACCCCACTTCCACTGGTACAACACTATTCAGCTTTTACGCAGGAGGCTTTGTTCTACATAAAAAGTAGAGAAAATAAGAAAAGAGCAGCGAGAAATTACACGCACATTTGCTTGACTTAAAAAACCTGAAGCATATGCCAATAAACCAAGAAAAAGACACTCATGTCTGGTATCTGACAGTGCCACATACACAGACGCATTGCCCTTGCGTAAAGAAAGCACAGGACAGGGATACATAAATATCCTTAGGTGAGCAGGGAAAAGGCTTAAGACCTCAGGTCACCACACATCGCCACGCGGCTAGCACAACATGACACCAACAAGATACTAGCAGCGGGTAAAATTGCAACACTGCTAAACAAGCCCCAACATGCCATGTCGCAAACCAGGAAAAAAAGCACGCGCGCGCACACAGCAGCTCAGGAATGCACAAGGAGAGGTGCTTTATTGGAATTTCTTCTCCACGCTCCTATACCAGCATTTCTGCACAAATACTTATAACTGCATACAGCTTACTCCATCATCATATCGAGTAAAGTGAATACTAGAGGTGTGCGAATAGTGAAATTCTCGAATACGAATAGTAAACGATTACCTGAGGAACGTTCCTCCGAATATCGAATCGAATATCGAATATCTCGGCCCGGCAAAAATGCCTACTGCAGCCTTGACACTGAATTGTCAGGTCCAATAACCTCGCATAAACACTACAAATATGGCACTGTTGCTTGTCAAACATAAGAATGATAAATAAACAGCAGTTTCCTGGGCATATTTCTATGGGAATCGAGGGTAAAAATCAGAATACAATTGAAGATACACTAAACTGATCAAAAATAGACAAAGGAAGTCGAGTCTATATTATCTTTAAAGAAAAGATAACGAAAGCGCACATAAAAAATATGAAATCGGCTAGGTAGCCTACCAGACGTTATGCCTTAAAGTTGGCTGCACGCAATGCGCGGAAGCATGCTGTGAAGCAAACTTGCGGTTTTGCTGGATGCACGTGAACTCCGATTTCAATTGGAAATCGCGCTAAGGACGTGCCAAACGTGGAATTTTCGCAAAATTAATCCCAATACCTGGAATTCTGTTCATTTTAGTGGGAATGCTGGCGCTTGTGCTCTATTATTCGAAATTTTCGAATATTCGAATTTCTCGATTATCAAATTTTCGAATACGAATAGGGTTCGAATATCAACAATATTCCAATGATATTCGAAATTTCGAATATTCGTACACCTCTAGTGAATACTGGCACTTATCAACATATAACAAAAAACAAACAAACAAATCTCATTCTGATGAACTCTCCTCTGCCGAGCGGCTTTCTCCTGCTCTACCTGGATGCTGATTTTTCCCCCCCCCCACCTACATTCTGAGTAAAAGCAGTGAAAGAAGAAAAGAACCGCGAGAAATTACACGCATTTGTGTCACAGGACAGGGATACACAAATTTCCTTAAGTGAGCAGGGAAAAGGCTTAAGGAATAATAAGGCAGGAAGGCCCACTCGGGGAATCGCGCGCGTCCAAACCGCGAGAACGGGTCCGCGTTGCGCTCGCGCCGCGGGGAATCGCGCGCGTCGCGAGTCCAAACCGCGAGACCGGGCCCGCGCGCGCTTCGCGGTTCGGGCGCACTGTTTTATCACTTAAACAGCAACAGAGCTGACATCGTAGTACCCTCGCGATAAATCTTTTATTCCAGCGCCGGCAGAATGTATTCAGAAAAGGCTTCGGGTGTGTAAGGTCAGCCCAAGGCGTGTTGATAGGTGCGCGCTGCTCTGTTGGGTACCCAAGCTTGCAGCCAGCGATGCTGGAATGACTATTTTATTTTATTTTATTTTGAGTCATTATCGGCTCACCTATTTTGTGAATACCTATGAACACGGTTTGGTTTGGTTTAAAAATTATTATAGCTACAGTGTGTAGCGAATGACGTTCATATTTACGCGTCTGTATAATGATCGCTGCGTAGAAGCACGGCACCGTTTTCTTCCTAGCGAACATGCATTCCTTTCTTTCTTTATTGGTTCGCGCCGGTCGAGTGGCGATATCCTATTACATCCGGAACGAGGACCGATTGTCTTGCGTAAGCATACATGTCTGTGCCGTCTTTTGGCGATGGCAGGATAATTATTGACCTGAGGAATAATATGGATTTATGTGGTTGTGAAAATAGACTTTGTGTTTGTGAGTGTGAAAATGTTAGTGTGTGTGTGTGTGTGCCTGTGTGTGTGCGCGCGCGCACGCGCTGGGACCCCACTTGACAAGTAAGTGTTTGCCTTTTCGTGTGACACGAGTGATACATTTATGTACTATTGCGTGAAATAGTGGTTAAAAAAATAAGGGCAGTCGCGTTTGCATTGCTATCTGTAGGATAGGACGAGCGTTTTTAATGGAATTGCCTCAAGAACCTGGTGAAGTCTTTGTTTTGGGCAGGGTATTTTATGAGTGCTCGACGCCGGTCCTGCTGTTGTTTGTTTGTTTGTTAGTATGTATCTGTCACGTTCGTAGCGCTGTTCAAGCGCTAGCCGCCTAGCGATAAGCGGTGATTCTCCGATTATTCCTGAGCGGTACGACTTAAGCCTTTTCCCTGCTCACTTAAGGAAATTTGTGTATCCCTGTCCTGTGACACAAATGCGTATAATTTTTCGCGGTCCTTTTCTTCTTTCACTGCTTTTACTCAGAATGTAGGTGAGGGGGGAAAAAGTCAGCATCCAGGTAGAGCAGGAGAAAGCCGCTCGGCAGCGGATAGTTCATCAGAATGAGATTTGTTTGTTTGTTTTTTGTTATATGTTGATGAGTGCCAGTATTCACTAGAGGTGTGCGAATATTCGAAATTTCGAATATCGTTGGAATATTGTTGATATTCGAACCCTATTCGTATTCGAAAATTTGATAATCGAGAAATTCGAATATTCGAATTCGAATAATGGAGCACAAGCGCCAGCATTCCCACTAAAATGAACAGAATTCCAGGTATTGGGATTAATTTTGCGAAAATTCCACGTTTGGCACGTCCTTAGCGCGATTTCCAATTGAAATCGGACTTGATGTGCATCCAGCAAAACCGCAAGTTTGCTTCACAGCATGCTTCCGCGCATTGCGTGCAGCCAACTTTAAGGCATAACGTCTGGTAGGCTACCTAGCCGATTTCATATTTTTTATGTGCGCTTTCGTTATCTTTTCTTTAAAGATAATATAGACTCGAGTTCCTCTGTCTATTTTTGATCAGTTCAGTGGATCTTCAATTGTATTGTGATTTTTACCCTCGATTCCCATAGAAATATGCCCAGGAAACTGCTATTTATTTATCATTCTTATGTTTGACAAGCAGCAGTGCCATATTTGTAGTGTTTATGCGAGGTTATTGGACCTGACAATTCAGTGTCAAGGCTGCAGTAGGCATTTTTGCCGGGCCGAGATATTCGATATTCGATTCGATATTCGGAGGAACGTTCCTCAGGTAATCGTTTACAATTCGTATTCGAGAATTTCACTATTCGCACACCTCTAGCATTCACTTTACTTGATATGATGATGGAGTAAGCTGTATGCAGTTATAAGTATTTGTGCAGAAATGCTGGTATAGGAGCGTGGAGGAGAAATTCCAATAAAGCACCTCTCCTTGTGCATTCCTGAGCTGCTGTGTGCGCGCGCGTGCTTTTTTTTCCTGGTTTGCGACGTCATCATGGCATGTTGGGGCTTGTTTAGCAGTGTTGCAATTTTACCCGCTGCTAGTATCTTGTTGGTGTCATGTTGTCCTAGCCGCGTGGCGATGTGTGGTGACCTGAGGTCTTAAGCCTTTTCCCTGCTCACCTAAGGATATTTGTGTATCCCTGTCCTGTGCTTTCTTTACGCAAGGGCAATGCGTCTGTGTATGTGGCACTATCAGATACCAGACATGGGTGTCTTTTTCTTGGTTTATTGGCATATGCTTCAGGTTTTTTAAGTTAAGCAAATGTGCGTGTAATTTTTTGCTGCTCTTTTCTTATTTTCTCTACTTTTTATGTAGAACAAAGCCTCCTGCGTAAAAGCTGAATAGTGTTGTACCAGTGGACGTGGGGTTGTTTGTTTGATTTTGTTCGATATCTTGACGAAGTAAGCAGTGCTTAATTTTGCAGATTTTTGAGCAGAAATGCTGGTATCTGAGCACGGAGTAGATATATTTCTCTGCTCCTTAAGAAAATTTGTACGTCGTTTTCCAAGCAGACCGCGTTTAGTTTACGCGAAATAGAAAAATGAAGTTGTGTATGCTCTATGATGATCCGCCGCGGGCTTAGGCCTTTTCCCCGATGAGCAGTGTTTTGTATGCGATGTCGCATGTCTGGACTTGTTCAGTAGTGTTGCAATTTTTATCCTTTAATATCTTGTTGCTGCAGTCTTGTGTTAGACGTTGAGCTTCGTAGCGATGTGCGGTAACGCTACGATTATTCCTGAGCGCTCCGTGTGTTTAATGCGTTGTCCTCTGTGCGTGCATGCGTGTGCTTTTTTTCCTGATTTGTGACGTCATCGTGGCATGTCTGGACTTGTTTAGCAGTGTTGCAGTTCTTCCCGCCGCTAGTATGTTGTTGGTGTCATGTTGTGCTAGCCGCGTGGCGATGTGTGGTGACCTGAGGTCTTAAGCCTTTTCCCTGCTCACCTAAGGATATTTGTGTATCCCTGTCCTGTGCTTTCTTTACGCAAGGGCAATGCGTCTGTGTATGTGGCACTATCAGATACCAGACATGAGTGTCTTTTTCTTGGTTTATTGGCATATGCTTCAGTTTTTTGAAGGCAAGCACAAGTGCGCTCAATTTTTCGCTGCTCTCTTACTCAGATCACCAATTTTACGAGGAAGACAGTCGCATGGTACAGCTGAGAAGAGGGTTTCTCTGATTGTTTGTTAGATGTTGTCAAGAGCTCGGTATGTTGAGGAAGTCAGCTGTTAAAGGTATCCGTGAAGAAATGCTTGCATCTGAGCGCAGGATATAGGAACTCCTGAAGCACGGCACCCTCAGTGTAAATTAATTATTTTGGATGTGAGTCTGCTTCCCTGCATGACAAGGCTGAAATGGGAAGAGAGAAAAAATTGGAGCGCTTCATTAATAACGATCCAAGTAATAGGGCAATTATAGTTTCCATACAAAGTAGAATTTTAATTGGCTCCTAAAATTATAGTTTAGTTGTAGTTTTTCTAAACTGCAATGCAATAATCATTAATATAGTATAGGAATGCCATCGTGTTCGCGTAAGGGCGTTCTGTCTTGTGCTTTCGAGCCTTTTCCTCGCAATGCGCGAATGGAACTTTGCCCCCGGCTTTCGCGCCTTTTTGCTCGCAGGTGTAGCCTCAGACAACGAATGTATGAGCATAGAAAGGGTCATGTATTACATAAGCCTGGAGGTGACGTTGAGTGGTCTCACTTATTATTTTAAAAGAGCAGTGGTAGTTTACTGTAATTCTAATGACCATGATGAGCCTTTGGGGTGAAAATAGTTAATATGCACGGTGCTTTTTTGTTGAATTTTAATGAGAGAATCAATGTCATTCAGAGTAGGACAAAGGAAATAATCTTGCGATTCAATGAATGATAGGAGTCTTTGCCGCTGTCTTCTTCTTCAGACAGGATGTGATGACGTCACGCAGTCTGTAGCAATGCATTGACCGTCACTGGAAAAAAAAGTGTAGCAATAGTAAAATGGTGTGTATTGCCCTGGACGGATTTATGATGAGCACTGTTTTTGAATAAGAGGAGTGCATGTGCTTTGTTTCTTTTCGCTTTTTCCCCCTTGTTGTCTGACAAACATGCACTGACATGCCTGGGCTTGTTCTGACATGCTTTCCTTCTACATGTAGCTTTTTTTTCTTTTTGTACAATAAATATTCTTGACGATAGTGCTGCCTTGAATAGGAGTAGAGCTATTCTTAATAATTTTGCGATTCATTTAGTTCAGAGAGTAACCGCGAGGGGGACAGGTGTGTGACTTTATGTCTTGCTGAACCTTTTTTTTTTCCTGTACAGTAAGACTTTGGGAATGAAATGCTACAATCTCCTCTTGTCTATGGTGTTTTTCTGCAATAGTTCCCTATGCAATCATTATAGTAGAATAAAGGAAATAATCTAGGGATAGTGATTCAATAAATAACAGGTGCCCTGTCTACAGCGTACGCGTCCTTGAGCCACGCACCTGCATGATGACGTCATACCGAGAGACTTTTGTTTCAGGTTGACCTTGTCTAGAGGAGCATTAGTGGAGAAAAACAGGGTAGCCCTGAAACAATAGGATGACGTCACGACCAATGAGAACGGCCTGCAGGGGGCGCAAGGATTGACATTGCTCTTGGACACTGACGGGTCTCGACACGCAAATTCTGCTCCTGGTAATTGCGTTGGCCGTCAGTGGAAGAGCGTAGCTTCGGTGGGGTTCTGTCTGTCTGTGATGGGGTACGGATGTGTGGTTCGTCACTGGTGAATGGTGTTCGACGATGCAGGTGGATTTTGTGACGAGCGGATTTACAATGAGGGAATGCTGTGAACGGGAAAAATGATGGTGAGTGCCTTTTTCACTCTGTTCAAGTGTTTGTTTTCCTCTGTTGCCCCGCAGTCGTACGATTTGTCCCGACGTGTCCTGACATGCCCCGATATGCATGCTTTCCTTTGTTGATGCTTAGTACTTTTTTCTCTTTTGACAAGCAACATTGTTGTCTTGACGATAGTGCTGCCCTGAGTTCTGCGCTCCTGGTTACCCGTACTCTGTGTTGATTTGTTGAGTGCCTAGTCCTCTTATTTGTCGTTGATGGAGTTACGTGTTAGGGTATTCTGTTCTTTTGCAAGTCTCATTTAGTAAGACTTTGGAATTCCTACGATCAGCTTTCATGCATGGTGCTCTTCTGCAATAGTTTCCTATTCAATCGTTATAGAAGAATAAAGGAAATAATCATGGGATAGTGATTCAATAAATAATAGGTCCCCTGTCTAGAGCGTACGCGTCCTTGAGCCACGCAGGTGCATGATGACGTCATACTGTGGCTTCATTGTAGATTGACCAAAGGAGCATTAGTGGAAAAAAACAGGGTAGCCCTGAGACAATAGGATGACGTCACGACCAATGAGAACAGCCAGCAGGGGGTGCAGGAATGCTCTTCTCTCTTAGCCTCACGACCAGTGAGAACGGCCAGCAGGGGGCGCAGGAATGCTCTTCACTCTTAGCCTCTCGGAGGTGGTCGCCCCAGAGGGCGTTAGGAGCGCGTATGCGTAGCGGCCGCGGAGCGGCGCCCCAGTCACTTTCTCTCCGGCTGTCGCGGAAAGCCGACGTGCGCTCCCCGCGCTCGCTCCGTTTCTGGCTGGCTGTCACGGAGAGCAGTCGCATCGGTCTGCGCTCCTGCTGTGGAGAGGTGATTTGATGTGTAACTATTGCTTTAGCCAACTTTGTTCCCGCTTTGTTTGCGATTTTCATGCCAGTGCACGTCGGGTGCTGGTTGCTGTTGTCCGGGCATCCCCGCCATTTTCTATCTTCTTCAGCCTTGGGAATGGCAGTAGCGCTGGCGTGATTGTGAGATTAGTTGAGAAAGTAACCGCTAGGAGGTGCAGCTGCGGGGTTTATACAGGACAAAAACCATTACGTGTCAGTTTCTGCCTGCCTCTCGGATGGAGCAGTCGCATGGTTCTGCGCTCCTGTTCTGGTGGGCTCATTTGTTGTGTAACTAATTTTTTTTGTTGTTAGCTATTGATGGTTTGCATACTCTTGCTTTTCCAGCCTCTGTATTACGAGTGTTTTTCTCCTTGCATGCCCAGAGCTGTTCCAACTTGCCCAGACATGCCGTGATGACGTCACAGCTGACGTCACAGGATGTCCGGAACTGGTGGTCAGAGCTGCGATGCTTTGCAACCTGCCTCTGTGCTCCGTCGCCCAGCGACGGTCAGCGGCCTTTCCGGGCCGCTTTCTTCAAGATGGCGCCGTTGATCTTCAATTAAACTCCTTCTCTCCACTCTATTTCTATCTATTTTTTATTTTTTATGGACTCTCATAGTGCACAACGCTCAGGGTGGTCTGGACACTAGTTAGACGCTCCCCAATTAGTGTGATGACTCATTGGATGATGCTGATTAATGTGGGAGGCCCCAATTAGCTCTAATTGCTAAAGGTCCCAATTGCTCTAATTGCCAATTAGCTCTAATAGCTCTAATTGCTAATGGCGTCCAGAAGCCTTGTAGCGTTGTGCACTATGAGAGTCCATCCATACTACTGGCGTCTGGCTCCTGTGAAAATACATCAGCCCAGAATTGCACCACCTCTTCCGGCTGGGCAGTGCCACACTTATCCCCGTTGAACAATTTGTTTGCTAGTTTTCTCTTGTTCCGCGCGAAGAGACCCTGAAATTCCGCATAACGTTGTCTACGCGCCCTACGTCCCGAGATGCCGCGGTCGCTGGGGGATGGAATTGTGGTTGCCCGGGGGTGCTTCTTTTCGCCCCCCAGCGCCATGAGCCACCTATCCAGATCCGCCATCCCAACATCGCCCCCCAGGAAGCGCGATATAATGCGCCGAAGCTCCCGCTCAGGACCCCCTACTATCCTCTGTTCGCCAAACTCCCTCAAAGATTGCTCGAATACCGTTCTAGATGGTATTGACTCCATCGGGATACCACGCTGTGATAGGTCCACAGTGGGAGACGAACTCCGGCTACTTCGTACTAGGGGAGGGGAGCACTCGTGGGCTAATAAGCTAGCGCACGCTTCCAATTCGATCTCCTCAAGGATGGTCTTTTAGGCTGCTGTCTTACGCTTATATCTGATTTGTTCCACCGTTATCTCAGGGAACCAGCGCGCTCAAGACATGTTAATGAATTTAGGATTCTCAGATTCTTTAAGTTCGACCTCCTTCTGGGCCAATAGCACTAGCGCTTCATGTGTCCAAACTAGGTTGTGCCTGGCAGTACTAACTCTTTGGTTCGCGAGCTCCGGGACACAAAAACGAAGGTGTTGCGTAAGACCCCTTTTTTTAAACATGCGGCTACATCGTGGGCAACTTTCCATCGCCACAGACTCCATCACCTGATGGAGGGAACAACAAGAGGTACTACACGTTCCCGTGGAGAAAATACTATAACACAAGATCAAAGCCCCTTACCCGACAAGGGGCACAGGGGCACCATGATCACTAAACAGCAATATTATAGATCGGTAAAAAGGGGCGGAAAAAACCCACACTTGACATAACAGAACACACTCATAGGTTGCAGCCTGGGGAGAACAAAAAGCTGATTGAAAGATAGTATTCAGGTACCAACCTGTACAGCAAAAGCTCGACAAGTTAGGTCTGTGATTGAGTCCCACCGGACTGCAGATCCAGGCAAGTCGAGCGCCACTTATATGCCTAGCCGAGAGGCGTGTGATTGGTGGAAGCCGCAGTAGATATGCAAATTGCGCACAGCCGTGCCCTCTATTATGGACGGAAAGCAGATTATTCTTACTTCCGCCTATCACTCGTCTTTGAATGGATTGCATTTCGAACACATGGTGGGGATTATACTTGGTCGTCCTTTGTGGCATTTAGCTATGAAAATGTTTATTAGACCCTGGTCTATAAAACACATTCCTCCCGTTATGCCGGAGTACACCTTACAAAAGTGGCCGTTAGCCGCGACGGTTGAACCACGCGCCTCCAACGAGGCGGGAGCACGCCTTACAGAAATATTCGTCCCTGTGGGCTCAAATAATTCTAGCTCCTACTGGCGGGAGCTCGCCGTACACATTTCTTCGTCCCGACCGGGCTCAGACAATACTAAACTGCTACCATGCGGGAGCTCGCCGCACAGAAGTCTTCGACCCACAGGGGCTCGTACAAGACTGTGTGAAAGCTAAGAACGACCGGAGCACACCTTTCAGAGTAGCAAGGCTAAGCCGGGCAAAGAGCTGCAGAGGTGGTACGAGCGGTGGAGCTCTTCAATGTTCGCCAAGCGAAGACTGTACCTTCCAGGGCCATAACAGTCGCAAGCTTCAAAGCCGACATGGGAAGGCCTAAGTAGCGCAGATCCGCAGCAGACTCAGATGACCAGATCCCTCTGAAATTCAAGGTTGCAGAGGTAAACATTACCGGCGTGGTAGGCAGGGCAGAGACACGAAGGCGGTCAGCAATCTCCGCGACATTATACACGGAAGCCTTCTGTCGGTGAAGAACGTTCAACACCCTGCCACATCCCACGACCTGAACGTCAATGACCCAGATGGCATCTTGTCGAGAGGCCACAATGCCCGGCTTACGTAATCCCATACTAGTTGGGATGTGCCGCTCCCTCTGAACAAACCAGCCTTTGAGCCGCATGACAACCCAGCCTGCACTCGTGCGATGTGCCAGGACGGCCCCTAGAGCACCTAGCCCTAGTCGGTAAAGCGTTGATACGGGCTTTGACTACATCAATATAGTTACGCCCCGACAGCAAGCCTGTTCCATCAGATACCCACGAATGGGCCGAGGGCAGGGCTGGGGCCTCCCTAAGGCCACATCCATCTGTCGTGGCATACAACTGCCTGGCCCAATGGCTTCTGACTTGGTGGGCCGCTGTTAGTGACCGGCCGTTCCACACCACCGCCCGCTTGGCCAACGCTAACTCAGACAGCATAGTAGGCTGAGTAAAGGCGGCAGCCGCCGCACTCCAGGATGAGGTGGCCAAGGAAAGAATACGGGCCAACCGCAACCTCGGAATCTGAAAGCAGATTATTGTTACTTCCGCCTGTCACTCGTCTTTGAATGGATTGTATTTCGAACATGTGGTGGGTATTATATTTGGTCGTCCTTTGTGGAATTTAGCTATATTTTTTTAAACAATTCTTGCTCTAGGGGAGCAATACCCAAACAGGGACTGTAACACAGCCCCCAAAAAACTGCAACCGCCCCAGGTCCGGGGCCCACTTCACCGATGGCTGCTAACCATCGTCGTCATTTTACTGAAGATTTTGTAGCAGCGGACCCCCCACCCCCTTGTAGCGCGATCACTGTCGTCGCAATGTCCCGTTTGGGGAGGCCCATGTCCAAAAGCTGGTCCGCACTCGCCTTTGCGCATACACCGCGGAAGGAGAGGGTGATGCTACCCACAATCGCCTCGCCCGGAGAATCGCCCCTCGCTGGCTCCGTTATATCCGGGCGATCATATTTGAGGACCTTGTGGGCGTGCGCTAGCTCTAACGCGATACCTGTGCCGACCACTTGGGCGTCTAACACCACGACCTGGCCGTTTCCCTTCGCAACCAGATGGGGCTTGAGGGTACCCTCAGGGACATGGTAGGAGGGCTCAACTTCTATGGTCCATCCCCCTTCGATGAGTCGCTTGTTAACAAACTTGAGAATATTGTCGTGGTGTCTTGTTCGTGCGCCATGCGTGCGATGACATGATTGCAGCATATGCGACAACGTCTCCTCGGACTTGCAACCAGCCCGGCAGCTTCGCTCGCTCACGATCCCTCTCCCGGAACGGGTCCGATTGGGCAAGGCGTTAATACGCAACTTTACAACGTCGATGAACTGCCTCCCAGGTAGGGTTCTGGTTCCTTCCCCTGTCCATTGGTGGGCATAGGGCACAAGCTCAGCGTCCATGAGGGCCTTACCATCATTAGATGAATGCAGAACTGATGCCCAGTACTTATTCGCAGCGGTGGTTGTAGACAACAACTTCACTCCATGAAAGGAGAACATTTTAGCTTTCTGAAGCTGCTGCACTACCGTCTCACTGTCAAGAGCTTCCCTCACGACCGGATTAGGAGATCTGGAGAGCTTGATGAGGCGTTGACGCTGCTGAATGAGGACGCTCACTCTCAATGATGGAATCCCCAATCCACCCGAAGGGACAGGAGCGTGAAAATACGCAACTGGTGTGTCGTGCGGTAAGCACAACCACTGACGAACCGCGTTCCTAATGTCGTGCTTGCGTCATGCTTGCGGAGTAGTTGCGCTGTCCAGGATCCAAGGACCAGCCGGTGATGGATTCGAGGGAGCAGGTAGAATCTGAGCAGAACCACCCGCTGTTGTGGCTTCAAGGGCGCACTGCGGACTCTCTTCAACCAAGTATCCATATCTTCAAGCGCTGGCTTAGCTCGTCCAGAGGTCGAAGAGGTGACGCCCAGGTACTTCCATATAAATCCCGGAGGCGCTGCAGGAACTGGATCCACAAGGACGCAAAATCTGCTTTCCGTCTCCACCTTCACCTTATTTTCTCTCCCTGATGCCACCAAGGAAACAGTGAACGTCTTAGAGGTGTTCACCTCCAGGCCCCTCTCTTTCAGTTAAGTGGCAACCTCGTCCAATCGATGCTGTAGGCCAACTGGCGATGATGTTGCGATGACCAGGTCATCGGCGAAGGCCATAACATCTAAGGAACCCTACCCGATGCCGAAGCCCACGCCGGGATTCACGGTTGAAAGATAGCCATCGAGGACGAGGTTGAAAAGCACTGGCGAGAGAGGGTCGCCCTGTCGAACTCCTGTTGTTGGTTGGACCAGTCGCTGGTGTCGGCCAGCGCTTAGGAGAGTAGGAGCGTCGTTGTAGAGGTCACGAAGGTAACCCAGGAAGTCCGAGGCCAGACCAGCCGATTCAGCAGCTTCACAGATGGCGTCCTTGGAGATTTTATCGAAAGCCTTTGCTAGATCGACGACGGCGAGATAAAGAGATTTCTTCTGTCTTCTCGCTTCGCTGAGAGCAGTTGTCAGTATACCTCTCACATAGGCCAACAACGGTGAGGGAACACCGGTTCGCCGAGCGGCCGACAACACGGCTCCAACGGAGACCGTGTCGAAGGCCTTCCTCACATAAAGGGTAGCCATGTAAAGCGGAAGATGCCGACGACGAACCTCCTTGATAACAGTTTGAAGCAGGTAGATATTCTCGGCGCATCCGTCCGCAGATATAAAGGCCCTCTGCTGGTCAGCCAAGGGATAGGCCACGCGAAAACGGGCGGCCAGGACACGATGCAGTAGCCGAAGAAGCACTGAACAAATGGCAATAGGCCTGAAGTCCCCAGGAGAGGCTGGCCGGGCAACCTTGGGGATGAAGACAACACGTGACTCCTGGAGATACTTGGGAACTTCACCGGCAAGCAGGATGGGGTTCAAGATGATGACGAGCACAGGCACTGGAACTGCCCGCAAATTAGCGAAAGTGACCCCATCGGGGCCCGGGGCAGTCATCGGAGAAGGGAACGCAGCCATGATCTCCTCAGCAGAAAAGGGCGCCACCAGGTCCAAAGTTGAAGGGAAGGCGGGCCCCCATCCAAGTCCGTCGAGTCGGGAGGACTCGGAGCGAACACCGACGCCCAGTAGTTGATGAACGCCGCCGGATCATCAGGAATGCCGGCAGCAGGACCGTCCAGGATCTACCTGGTACAGGTGATTCGAGACTTCTTATACAAGTCCTGGCACTTCGCGTATTCTGCACGGCGACGCCAACGACGAGAGGGAACCGGAGCTGGACGAGACCTCGGAGGTGCACCCGACTTGACCGCGTGGCTGAGGGGGCACAAGATCGAGGAGGAACTGCTCGAGTTGCTCGGTATACCCGCGTTCGTCCACGGCACATTGCACCAGACGCCAGAGGGCAGCCTGCCTAGGCCCTGGATCCAATTCACGGGCACAAGACTGAAGATAGACCCTTAGCCGCAGTAAGGTGTCTGGATCGGGCTGGCCACGTGGCAATGAATCAAGGCTCCCAGGATGGCCGGAGGTCTGCGCCGGGGACACGGGACTTGAAACAGGAACAGGAGACACTTGAATGACTTGAGACGAGGTGGCAGCAGGACTAAGCGGGCTCTGGGCAGGGGAGCGGAGCCGGAGTTCTTCAATGGTGGCAGCAACACGTCCACGGTGCTCCGAGGTGCGCCTAACTCCCTTTATAGCCTCAAGTGTGCGCTCTAGGAAGTATGCGACGAGGGCAACGTTGATGAAACGGACTCCCTCCAGAGTCAGCTCGGCTTCCCTAAAGGCCAGGAGTTGCCTCTCTTCCTCACACGAGCGGACCCGTGTTCTTGCGACGTTAATGGCAGCGTCGGCTTCGTCAGGATGAGCCCGTCGCATATGTTGTCCAAGACCACGAGCCAACAAGAAAACACGGAGACACCCAGCAACCCGGCACTCCGAGTCGGCGAACCCTGGTATAGGAGCCGGAGCCCTGGAAGACGTAGAGGGCAGCACCAAATCCTGCCCAGGAAGGCGCCAGTTGTGGTGAGCACGCAGGCCCGCAGTCGACGTAAAATGCCTGCTACAGAAGGAGCAGAGGAACAAGGATCCTTCGAGAACATCATCTCCAGGATCAGGAACAGCGATGGGAGGAACCTCTTGCTGAGGCTCAGGTTCTGGAACTTGTAGGGATGAAACGCCTGCATCAGGAACAATGACAGCCACAGGAACATCCGCAACTTGCGAACTAACAGGTCCGTGGCTGTGGTCCGGAACGGCAAGAGGAACAGAAGCAGGAACGCCCGGAACAACAGGAACACCAAGATCTGGAACTGGAACTGGAGCAGGCACTGCTCGGTGGGACATCCTGTGATGCTGGAGAAGACCCCGGCGGGTGCCGTAGGCCTTAGCGCGGGCACACACGAACATAGCGGCGTCCAAAACTTGCTGATGGACCTCAATACGCAGCGGCGGTGGCGCTCAGACAGTTTTTGCAAACGTGCCAGTAGGAGGGGCGCTGTAGAGCACGCAACACAGGCGCCAGAGACTTCACCACCTGATTTCACCTTAATCCAGATTTAGCCACCTGTCCGATCAACCAAGGCATCACATCGAGACAGGGCCCAGGGGAGACCACGTGGAGGTACTGGTAAGGATCCCCCCCATTAGCTCCCTCATTAGAAAGCAGATTATTCTTACTTCCGCCTATCACTCGTCTTTGAATGGATTGTATTTCGAACACGTGGTGGGTATTATACTTTGTCGTCCTTTGTGGCATTTAGCTACCGAAAGCAGATTATTCTTACTTCCGCCTATCACTCGAGTTTGAATGAATTGTATTTTAAACACATGGTGGGTATTATACTTGGTCGTCCTTTGTGGCATTTAGCTACCGAAAGCAGATTATTCTTACTTTCGCCTATCACTCGTCGTTGAATGGATTGAATTTCGGACACATGGTGGGTATTATACTTGGTAGTCCTTTGTGGCATTCAGCTACCGAAAGCAGATTATTCTTACTTCCGCTTATCAGTCGTCTTTGAATGGATTGTATTTCGAACACGTGGTGGGTATTATACTTGGTCGTCCTTTGTGGCATTTAGCTATGAGTTCTTTCATTTGTACCTGAGAGGGCAGGCAGCACCCTAAAGCTGAACACCAAACCTGCGCAACAGCGCCAACAAATCAAGCAGGGCCTAGACCATGAAGGTGGCCCGCCAGGAACCTGCGCCGAGGCACTCACAAATAAATGTGTGACCATAGGCCTTAAAGGTGGTCACCAGGAAACTCATCACGTGGCGCGGTTAAAAATCCGCCACATCCTCGAGGACCCTTCCAATGCCCGCACCGCCACGGTCTTCAGGTCCGGTTTAATTAGTCCAAGGAAGAGAACATCCATCGCAGAACGTCGCTCCCAGACGCCTCTGTAGTTCAGTGTGATGGAGGACACCAGGGGTGGATCCAGGCGATCCTCTCGTGCGAAGTCGACGACCTCCGGAACCGTGTAATAGGCTATCTTGTCCTGGTGGGCCATTGCCAGGGAGCGGCCGCCCTCGACTTGCACATCCAAGATAGCTGACTCGGCATCTCGTCGGTACCCGATGTCCGGTTTCCGTACCCCCAGCGGTGTACGACCGCTGGCTCCCTGAGTACCGTCCAACCCGCCTGATTAAGGCGGCCACACACATAGGCAAGTATGTTGTCATGACGCTGGAATCTGGCTCCGTGCGTCCGATGGCACCTCTGGAGGACGTGGTTGAGCGAATCCCTTACGGGGACCCGTGTGCTGGGGACCAGGCACCCAGCTCTGCATGATCTTGGAGTCTCCACACCTCTTGACGTCCTGGAACGGGTCGGGCTGGAACAGGGCGTTGATACGGAGACGGACGGCATCGACGTATGCTGCGCCACGGAGCATCCTAGAACCATCAGAGACCCACGAGTGGGCATCGGTGGTTTGCCATGCTCAAGTCCCTGCCATCCGCAGACCAGTAGAGGGAGGAGGCCCAGAAGCTTCTGGCAGCACCAGCGGAATCCAGGAGAAGGCTTTCCTAGGTTAGGGCCCGTTCCGCCATGGAGGCATCACGTATGGCACTCCTCGATGCTGCAGCCTACCGGAAGGCCGTGATGGGGGAGTCCAGCAGGCAACAGAGCCGACCAGCTTCAGGCGCGACACGGTTAGCTCCAGAGACGGCACATCCAGCCCTCCATCCGCAACGGCAGCATGCAGATGTGCACCGGGACATCGTGTGGGAGCCTGAACCAGGCAGGAACAGCCGCACGAATCCGGAGGTCAAGGCGTCGCAGAAGGCCCACCGAGAGCCGACCAAAGGTGAGGCGTTGGTAATATCTCGGGAGTTCATAGGTCTTGAGAAGGTAGAGACGCTGCTGAGGTTTCAGCGGCGCCACCTTCAATCTCTGGAGATGGTCTTGGAGAACTGGCACTGACACGGCCGCAGATCCATCCGTGTTGAACAGGACACCCAGGTAACGCCAGGAGTCCAGAACCTCTGCCATCGGGAGTACAGCCGGGCAGATGTGGAACTTCGTAGCAGCCACCTTCGACTTCTTCTGTTTAACTGAAGAAATCAGGGATAAGGTTTGGCATTGCGGGATGCCAAAGTGGAGGCCTCGTTGCTCGAAGAAGGTTGCGGCCTTATCCAGCACCAGCTGGAGTCACTGAGGGGTGGATGACGCCAAGACAAGGTCATCCGCGAAGGCAAGACAGTTTACCCTTGCTTCGCCCAGTTGGAAGCCGACTGACTCATGGAGCTCTGAGATGACTTCGTCCATAACAGCATTAAATAAAAGAGGCGACAGGGGGTCGCCCTGACGCACGCCTGTGGATGGCGTCACGGTGGTAGACACACTCCCCGATGTCAAGGACACACTGGCTCCGCTGTAGAGGACGACTAGGTAGTCCACCAGCTCGTGGGGAAGGCCAATCCGGGCAGCCGCGCGGAGGTTCGCCTCAGTAGTGACCATGTCGAAGGCTTTATGGATATCCAACGTAGCCAGGAACAGTGGCCGGAGCTGTTGACGTGCGTGAGTGATGAGCGCGTTCAGCAATACCAGGTTGTCCGCGCATCCATCCGCTGGGATAAAGGCCCTCTGCCTTTCATCCAGGTCCACTGCTGTAGAGGCCCTCTTCGCCAGGATCCTATGTAGAAGCCGGAGCCACACTGAGGCCACGGCGATGGGTCTGCATTCCGCAGGCGACTGATGGACCTCTGACTTTGGTATGAAGGCCACCCTGGATGACAGGAACAGCGCTGGCGGGGTACACAGAAGAATAATCAGGTTACAAATCGTTGCTACCAGTACCGGAGGCAATCTTCGGAGTTCCGCAGCAGTGAAACCGTCTGCGCCGGGAGCCACACCTACTGCAGGAAAGCATGTAGAAACTACCTCAGGAGTGATAGGGTCCCATATGCCATGCAGGGGAGCCCGACACTTGGGGGCCCCAAACGCACCGCTTCTGTAGGAGAAGAAAACACAGAAACCCAGTAAGCAATAAAGTTCACGTCATCCCTAGTCACATTAGCGGGGGACCATCAAGCACTCGGTGGGCGCATGCACGTCTGTTCTTGTAATACAGTCTTTGCACAAAAGCATAGTTCTGGCGACGCTGCTTCCTCTTGCTCACAGTGGGAGGGGTAGACGCATGCCGCAGTTGAGGTCGACGTATCGGGGGAAAGTTAGTGACAAAAAAGTTGTCTAAGTCGGATACAGAGAGATCATCCATCAGGGCCAGACCGACAAGCCATCTAACCTGCGGGGCCAGGGTATGATGGTCTGGTAACTTTTGCGCAAGATCACCCAAAATGTCTTTAATGTTATCTGCAGGTGACCCTACAGGACAGTGCGAGTCACTAGATGACAGTCATTCTCTACCATCTGGGAGTGCAGAACTGACGTGAGGGAAGCGGGAGTAGACACAGCACTTTTGGGGGAGGACCCCACCATCTCATCCTCTGGCGACGACGGGGGGGGGGACGACCCATCTCGTCAGGAAAAGGGGGCCCGCAGCTGCTGAGTCTCGGGAGCGTCTGTCCCGAAGCTCGTCCAGAAGAGATTTATGGGCCCAGCCTCTACGGCGGCACTTAATGGCCTCCCGAGAACGGGTTCCACCCCGGGCCCGCAGCTTGTCCATGATTCCTTGGTTGATACCAGCTGGTGGCACCCCCTCTTGTAACAGGTCCAACTCGAGCTCGGCCAGAAGACGGGACTCTTCCGGAGACCAGCGGGCCTTCTTCCTCTCCATCACGATTGCAGCATTCGCTTCCACGGGATGAGTGCGCCAGACGTGCTGGACAACCCCGGCAGAGGATGTAAACACTCTGAAGCTGGAACCGGACACGGGTAGCGGGAGGTCGAAGGCTGACCGGAAGCGAGCTGGCCCACATCTGTTCGCACTTCGGTAGCAGTCGGTGATGAAGATGAAGTCAGAGCAGGCGTGGGTTCTGGATGCGTTGATAATAGGACCGGCACTCTTGTAGGTGACACGGCAGGTGTGCGGCAGTAGCCGTAACAGGTAAGGTAGCGGAGCAAGAAGCCAGGGACCTTGAAGGCCCAGGTAGAGCACCTCTCTTGACGACTTGAGAATGGGACCAGCGGCGGTGCTGGGCCAGGCTCCTCTTGGAAGGAAACGCACGGCCACAGGAGGACAAAGGGCAGACGATACCCGTCAGGGCAGAAGCATTCGCAGGCGGCACAGCAGGTACATTAGCAGGCACAGCAGGCAGAGCAGCAACCGAAGACACAGGCAAGGCATCCTAGGGGGCAACTGGGACCCACCATGCAGAGGCAGGGGGTCTCGAACTCGAACTTTCTTTGTGTGACGTGCCAATTGAACACCGGCACTGTGGCAGGCAACCCCAGTGCCAGAAAGCAGATTATTCTTTCTTCCGCCTATCACTCGTCTTTGAATGGATTGTATTTCGAACACATGGTGGGTATTATACTTGGTCGTCCTTTGTGGCATTTAGCTAGGAACTTTTATTGCAATCAACAAATTATTTTCTGTTTACATGGGAGATTGACCAATTATAGGTGACGGCAGGTGCCCGCATAAAAGAAAAGAAACACTTTATTGATCCCAGGGCCACCAGTAGACATATATGTGAAATCTGCTGTTTGACTAGCCCTAAGTTTCTTAGAAAGCGTACAGCACCTTTCCCCATACAGCCGCGTTCATTTAGCGTTATCGGCTCATGGTAGACTTCCTCACAGTCCGTTAGACCCCGGTCCTTCTCGTTGAAATTCTCCGTATTGTATTTCCTTCGCTTCTCTTCACGAAACGCTGCCAGAGGTCGGTAGTCTCCTCGGATCTGGACATCGGTGACCACGGCACCAGCTCCGGTGGCGCAGCGGTAACGCGTGCGCTTGGAGACTGGGAGGTCCGCGGTTCGAATCCGCGGGCCGGCTGTGCCGTCTGGGGTTTTTCCTGGGTTTCCCTCAGATGTGTAATAGGCGTATGCCGGCACAGTTCCCCTGAAGTCGGCCCATGGACGCAGCTATCTTCCCCCCGAGCGGATTCCGCTCGGTCTTCCACTTCACCCTTTCCTCTCCTCCTCTCCACCACCTTTCCCTTCCCGAGAAACATGCCGCCTAATCAGGCAGGCAGACCTCTCGGGTTCCTCCCAACGACACTCCTCCTCCTCCTCCTCCTGTGACCACGGCCACTCCACGAGCATATATTATTAAGTCCTGTCTGAATACCTCGTCTTCCACCACCACACATGGCTCCCGTGCTACTTGCAACCGAAGTTTCGCTGCCGTGTGTTGTATATACTTAACCACCCCGTCATGACGAGCCACGCGGGTCCCATGAGTCCTCGGGCATGCTTGCACTACATGTGCCAGGGTTTCCGCAGACAAGCATCTAGCAGAGCACCTAGTGTTCTTACAGCGGCCTCTAGCACATCGCATACGGGTGGGGAGAGCATGGATCCTGTGGCGAACCAGGTTCACCCATTCTGCTGCCGACAGGAACCTTGGCGGGCTAAAGAACCAGGAAGGAGGAGGGCTACCCGAAGCTTCACCTAGCCCCTTACCGTCGGTAGTCGCCAGTAGTCGTGCTAGCCAATGATTCAGTTGATCCGCCTTGGTGGTAAGATTGGAACCACCCTGCTGCAGTGCACCCTGTAACCTGGCCAGTTGCCTAGCGTAGGTTGGCGCTGCCAGGGCTCGTAGAAATTCATCGTTTTGGTGCACTGCTAGTCGGGTAAGTCTGTCCAGACGCATCCTGCGTATCGCCAAGGCGAAGGAAGGTATTCCCAGTCCGCCATTTGGGATGCTGCTGTAACAATAGGCACTCGGAACATCGTGAGGCAGGTTCAAAAATTGTTTGAGACACTTCCTAATCTCTTTGTCGCATTTCTGTAGTAATCGGATATCTAATTCAGCGAGGGTCCAGCCATAAACATAGCGAGGGAGCAGGTAATACACCAGAATTATTAGCTTCTGGTGCGGTTTTAGTGGAGAGCATTGCAGAGATTCTAGATGTGATGAAGCTAATGTCTTGTCCGCCGTAACTTTGCCGAACGCGTCGACACGCACACCCAGATAGATCAACTTGTCAGTTACTGATAGTGCTGGTAGGGGCTCCTGTCCGGCGAGATATTCATGCAGGGTGATCTTCACCAATTTCTGTTAACCTGACGACAGTAACGTCCACGTAGCACATTTCGAAGTGTTGATGTGCAGTCCGTGTGCACAAGCAAATAACGTGAACATATCCAGGACATGCTGGAGCCCTTGAGGGGTTTCTGCAAGCAGAATGACGTCATCTGCACAAGCCAGTGCTCCCAGACGTGTCCCACTAACTTCCGGACCAATTTGATGACTTAGCGCTGATAGAAACTCGTCAATGATCAGATCGAATAACAGAGGGGATAACGGGTCTCCTTGACGCGCGCCTTTCTTCGGTCTAGTGGTTCTCTCCACATTCCCCATTTGAAGCGTGGTGGAGCTGGTACTATAGAAATTTTCCAGATATTCGATGAGGTAGGGATCGACACCTCGCGCACGCAGAGCCCGAAAAATCACGTTGAACGGGACACTGTCAAATGCACGTCTGAAATCTATCGAGACGAGGGCAAGCCCTTTGCATCCTTTAGGGCTTGTTTGATGACATGCCTCAATAAGATTACATTTTCAAATGTTCCGTCCGTGGGTCTAAAAGCCCTTTGCTGGTAGTTCAGAGTCACAAAACTGCGAAGCTTGTTATCCAGAATCTTGTGGAAAGCGCGAATCAACATACTAGCTATGGTGATGGGCCGATAGTGAGAAGGATCAACACTTACATCCTTTTTCGGAAGGAAGATCGTGCGTGCCGATGCCAGGAGGGGGGGGGGTAGCTTGCCCTGCAGCAGGAACAGATTGAAGAGTGCGACCAGGTCTTCAGAGGGGAGAGATCGAGGATCGTCCCCCGTCACACCATCGGCCCCGGGACAGGACTTCATGTCGGCAACCACCTTCCGCACCTCCTCCGCTGTCACTGGGTCTAGCTGCATCGTGGTTGAGGGCAGGGGCATGGCCTCCATCAGCATTATTTCCGGAGCATTCATGAGGATCTTCCCCCATGCCTGCACGACCTCCTGAGGGTTGCCTTGACTCTTTCTCTTCCTCTGCAGCAATTCAGTCGTCAGCTTCCTCTTGTCACGATAGGATCGCCTTTGATGTGTAGCGTATTCTCTTCTCCTTTCCTTTCGTCCAGAAGCACTCGGCCTTTGGTTCTCCAGGTGGACGAGATGCTCAGGTCTAGGAGGTATAGGCTTCATTAGGGTTTGTATCCAGCGATCCAGATCAGTATAGCTGAAGTCATTCCATAAGACATGATTAGTGATTCTTTTTAGTTCCCTCGATCTTTCGCGTGTAGCTACAGTAGCACAGTACTCACGAAGAGCGTTCTTGAATCGAGCTATCATTCCCACCTCCTCGCTGGGGGTGTCCGATAATGGCTCCGCAGAACACGTGGTCAGAGAGTCAAATCTTGAGTTATACATATCAGCGTAGCTTACCTCCCTACTTTCAGGTATATTCCTGCTTGGGGTACGAGCAGACTCCAGTTGATCTTCCAGTACAAATTCGGCTATCTCTTGTGCCAGGTTTGAGAGATCCTTGGGCTCCTCAGGACAGCTTTGTCCTTGGGCAATTCCTATTTGGTCTTCTGGCCCGATGTTAGCAGCCGTACTGTTGTCCAGATCCGGTGAAGGCTGGTCCCTAGGTATTTGCACGGGAGTTCCACACGGCCGACGCTCCTGGGCTACTCGGTCTATCGCTCCGTCCAGTGTTGCTTCTACTAGTCATAGGTAGCTGAGATGTTACTTCAACAGCCCCCTATTGCTGTCAGCTTCTCTTCTCCTGTCATCTTCCATGAGTAGTTCAGCAATGATGGTATGGTACGCTGCTGACTTTCTCTTATATCTTATTTGTTCAGACGTACGTGTCGTGAATATTTCCGCCAGAGCCTGATTGATGAATTTAGGTGGCGACAGATTATTCATAAGCTCTATCTCCTTGCTAGCCATTAGTACCAACTCCTCTCTATTCCATCTTCTGTTTGTTCTTTCTAGAACAACATTGGCATTTGCTAATTCTGGGGCACAAACTCTAATATGTAAAGTGAGTCCCCTTTTCTTTTAAATTCTGTGACAATTGGGACACTCAGCGGTCTCCGCAGGACCCGTCGCATGACGGGATGCCATATCTATAGGGTTTATACTAGTCCCTGTGGTATTAATAGCACTCACACTAAGACCAAAACCTCTAGACCACTCAGGTCCATCAAGGAAATATGGCAATACAAAACATCTTGCGATTGTGGAAAACGGGGACAAAAAGCCACATATATACATACACAAGAAATACCACATAATCTGGGGAAGTTGCATGCTACAGCTTGCATTACTTCTTAGTAACACTATGCGCTGGCGTAGCGTGGGATCAATACTAGAAGTAAAAATTTGCCGTACCAACCTGTGTAAAAACAAGACTTGTGTAAAACACACAGCGGCGGGCGTGTTCCCACCAGACTACGCTGGTAGACTTGAGAGTGGTTCCTAAATAGATGCCACGCTGCACAGGATTGGGTGGTCGAAGATATACAAATAGATTCGTTCACAGCGCCCTCTGGGCTTTAAAGGCATTACTCCACCATGCGGTTGGAAACTGCACTTGCTGGACGGTTGCGCCGTCTGGTGGCTATTACGACGTACACCCCACCTACTGTCGTACGGGTTTCTCACATTGTTGCCTACGTTACAATAGGCCACTGGAGACATCGTATAACGGGTATGTAAAAAAAGAAGAAGACTAGCTGCCACTTGAGGCTCACGCAGCCAGCAGCCGTTGCCGTAGCCCGCTTCCACAGTCCGGAACACCACTGCTTCTCTGTAGGCCACTCAGGGAGATAGTTCGCCACCACAGCACCTGTCGATGTTTTCCTACTGCTCCACAACGTCCACACGCTCGGCGACCAGCCAACGAACCACCAGCCAACCAACCAACCTGTGTAAAACGAAGACTTGTGTGAAACACACAGTGGCGGGCGTGTTCCCACCAGATTATGCATGTCTGGCGCGGAGTGCCTCCACTTGCAGTACAGGACCACCGGGAAACACCCCTTGCCATCTTTCACACACTTGATGACTCGGCAGCAGATTATTCTTACTTCCGCCTATCACTCGTCTTTGAATGGATTGTATTTCGAAGACATGGTGGGTGTTATACATGGCCGTCCTTTGTGGCAGTTAGCTTTTTTTTTTAAATGTCTTCTTACAAGGGAAGGAGTACCCATCCCCCCACCCATAATTCTGCACCCTAGGGCAGCAGAACCTTCATCCGCCATGAGTAACCACGCTCGTCACGTGGCCAAAGGTCAGGTAGGCCCGTACTCCTCCTTGCAAAGCTATGATTGCCATAAATGATATGTCGTTCTTCGTAAGTCCAAGTCTTAGTAGATTCTCGGCGCTCTTGGCTGCCCATATTCCCTTGAATGAGAGGGTCACGCTGGAGACAGGGACAGAGAGGCGTGAAGTGCTGGTGTCCCCGCAAGCTTGCGATAGTACCCCGGGCCGGTCGTGCTTGAGTCTCCTGTGAGCATGCGCTAGACCTAAGGCAATCTCTGTTCCGACGACTTGAACGTCCAACGATGTAAAATGCCTTCAGGTACTTGAAATCTTGGTTCGACTCGCACTTCCCAACGTTTGCTCCGGAGGCGGCGGGCTACGTACTCGGCAACGTTGTTGTTCCTCCGGCATCGGGCGCCATGAGTCCTATGGCACTGTTGCAATATATGGGCCAGTATTTCATTGCTTGAGCATCCGGCGCGGCACGTTCGCTCTCCCTCTCTTCCACGTCTGGACCTAGTCATGCAGGGCAGGGCATTTATCCTAACTTTGATGCAGTCTACGAACTGATGGCCTTGCATCCCGTGGGTTCCCTCCAGAATCAATTTGTGAGCTGCTGGAACAAGAGCTGCCTCCTCCAGGGGCCGGCCATCATTGGTGGAATACAGCTGCCGTGCACAAGATTTCTCGATCGCCTCCTTCGTCTGTAAAGGACGTGTTCCCTCCATGGAGCAGGCAGAAGCGCGTTTGATGATTTCCTGGATGAAAGGTGTCTTAGTTGCCTCCACGACAACAGGTTGTGTGGAGGTCTCAAACGCACGATCACCTAAGTTGAAGTGCTGGGATGGCAAGCCGAAGCGATGGGATCCCTAGTCCCCCCCCCCTCCCCGTCGCACCGAGGTGTGAAAGAAGGCAGTAGGAATATCGTGGGGGAAATGGAGCCATTTTCTTGCCGCCGCAAGAGTTAGATTGTCGACGTTTCTCAGGTTCGTGAGGTTCCATCTGCCCAGCACCAGGCTATGATATAGCCGTGGAATAACAAGGGACTAAGGGACACCATCTTCTGCTGCGGCTTCAACGGGGCCACGGACACTCGCCCGATCCACTCCTTCAGCTCACCCAATGTGGGTTTAGCTTTTCCAGTTGGCTTAAGGGAAATACTAAGGTATCTCCATATATGCTGGGGACCTGCGGCCTGAAGTCCTCTATCGTTGACGATGAAACGCTGGCGCTCCTCGATGCGTAGTTGCTTTTGTCGCCCTGACGCCACAAGGGAGATAGTCACGGATTTGTTGATGTTGACCTCCAGGCCTCTCGCTCTCCAAAAGTCTACAATTGAGGTCAGTCTTGACTGTAGGCTCGCCGGGGTGGAAGCCGCGAGGATGACGTCGTCCGCGAAGCCAATGATGTCTAGATTCGTGTTGCCGATAGGAAACCAATTCTTGGGTCGACCTGCTGTAGATGCTCATTTAACATCAGATTAAAGAGAACAGGAGACAGCGGGTCGCCCTCTCTAACGCCCGTGGTAGGGTGGACCAGGAGCCCCTCTCCTTGCAGGGTCAACAGTGTTGGTACATCTGCGTATAGGTCACTTAGATATTCGATAAAATCCTTGTCCAGTTCAGCTACTTGGGCTCTACGAATTATGGCCTCGTGCGAGACCTTATCAAAGGCCTGGAAAGATCAATAGTGGCTAAGAATAAAGAGTGGCATCTTCTTCTGGCTTCGGCTAGGGCAGTGCTAAGGAGCACAATGTTTTCGCCACATCCATCAACCGGAATAAACGCCCTGTGGCGATGGTTGAAGTCCGCAAAAGCAAGTAGACGCTTGGCTAGGATCCGATGGTAAAGTCTAAAAATCACCGAGGTGACGGTCCTGGGTCGAAAGTCGCCCGACGCAGTGGCTCCTGGTTTCTTAGGTACAAAGACCGTACGTGCATTCCGCAGGGTCGTCAGCACTTTCTTCAGTAGCATGAGAAGATTCAATAGTACCCGCAGGATTACGGAGGGCACTTTCCGAAGGTTTCTTGATGAGAAGTTATCCGGTCCCGCGGCTGATCGAAGAGAAGGCAGACATGACTTTACGTCCTGTGCAGTTATGACGTACATTGGGTTCGTTCGATGGGGATTAACCACCATTGGCTCTTCGATTGACGGCGGCGGAGAAAGCAGATTATTCTTACTTCCGCCTATTACTCGTCTTTGAATGGATTGTATTTCGAACACGTGGTGGGTATTATACTTAGTCGTTCTTTGTGGCATTTAGCTACAGAAAGCAGATTATTCTTACTTCCGCTTATCACTTGTCTTTGAATGGATTGTATTTATAACACATGGTGGGTATTATACTTTGTCGTCCTTTGTGGCATTTAGCTACCGAAACCAGATTATTTTTACTTCCGCCTATCACTCGTCTTTGAACGGATTGTACTTCAAACACATCGTGGGTATTATACTTTGTCGTCCTTTGTGGCATTTAACTATGTATGTCTGGCGCGGAGCGCCCCCACTCGCAGTACAGGACCACCAGGAGACACCCCTTTCCATCTGTCGCACACTTGATGAGTTGGCAGTGCTCGCCGTACATAGCCGAGACCCCCCATCAGAGATAAACCCTGAGAGAGGCCCCAGCTGGCCGAGGTACGTGCCTGGCAACGGCCCACCACCGGCTAGCGCCCTCACACCAGACCACTCGACGAATAGCGCAGGGGGTTGCCAAAGCCTCCCGCACCCCTCTGCTTCCACGCTGGATTACAGGAGGACGCCACCCCTCCTAGCTTGCATGAGGGCCCCTGTGGAAAGGGGAAAGGGACGGATAAACTTTCCCCTCACCGCAAAGCGGTCCTGGTGAACTTAATCCCAGCAAAAGGAAACAGGGTTTTACCTCTACGGCTGCTGCTACAAGAGGCCACCACACCTCCCGGTATCCGTGTCTTGCAGGCTGGGTTCCGTCCCCCAAGAAGCTGGGTTACAACCACACGCCACGGAAATTAGCCACAGGAACTGTGCCCGACCACCAAGTACCACCGGGGATTGCCGCCGTTGGCGACGTGAAAGGACACCAGTGATGAACACGAAAGAAGCGATCACGTTTCCTATCTCCCGGCAGGGATATGCTGCGAGGCACGTCACCTGACGGCCCATAACAAGGGTCCACCCCCTCTCCGACTTCAGGTCCATGTGGAAAAGCAAACCAGAAATGGCTACCACAAGGATATACCCCGTACCCCTCAGCCTCCAAATGTGCTGGATTACAGGAGGGTAGCAATACCTCCCGGCCTCATCCGAGGGCCCCAAAGAGACCTCAACCAACCTTTCCCCGGTTTGCGGATAAATCCGTAGGCATCATTACAGGAGGATTGTATTCCAAACACATGGTGGGTATTATACTTTGTCGTCCTTTGTGGCATTTAGCTATGAAAATTGTTTATTGCACAACATACAAGAAACAACATTCCTCCACTGTCGTAGGAGTCACGTACAAATGGGACCTCCATATAGAATATTAGCTAGTTTACATGGTAACTTACTATACAATCCTAGCTATGGCACTCGATCAACAGATACGTGACAGGCAGATCTACTCATACAGTAATAGCTAAGGCATATATCTCGTGTATTCGTGCTCTTGGGGCTTGTCGTGACGAAGGATCTTGTTCTTCAAAGATGTTCTTCAGATTTCTCCTAGGGGCCCCCAGGTCGTGGCTCTTCTTGACCACCTCCATGCAGCCAGGGTTCCTTGCACCGTCTTGATAGATGCTGTGGTGATATCTTTCTTTGATAGTTCTAGACGAAGGAGCTCCTTCACGGAGTCATCTGACGATACACCACGGTAGTTCAACGTAACCGAGGTAAATGAAAGCTGCTGCGAGGGGGCTGCCGATGATGGCGATCTTGCTAGGAGAACCTCGCGCACCTCAGTAGTGTTGTATTTTTGTGATTTGCGCTGGTGTTCTCCATTTAGGGGTCGAGCGCACCCTACCACCTGAGCATCAATTACGACTAATCTGTCGTCCTTTATGGCTATAATGTCCGGTTTGACTAAACCCTTGGAGGTTCTTAAAATCCGCTCTCTTTGGACAAACCATCCATAATGTCTCAAACGGGCTGCAATGTGTATCGCCACGTTGTCGTGCCGGCGCGTTCGCATCCCGCTGGTCGCCCCACAATGTTGGACCACGTAAGTGAGTGTTTCTACTGCTCGACAACCAGTCGCACATTTCTTCTCCGCGAGAGGACGAACCCTAGATCTTCTTGCAGCAATTGGAAGTGCATTTATTCTGAGTTTGACGGCATCGACGAAATCTCGACCCGTGAATAGCCGCATTCCATTTCCTATCCATGTGTGAACGGAGGGCACTTTACCACATTCACGTAGCCCATCACCGTCAAGTGTGGCATACAGGGCTGTAGCCCAATAACTCCAATAGTCCTGCGGTGTGGAAAGTAAAACACCATCCAGGGTTGCCGTCTTCTTGGCCCATTCTAAGTCAGCCAAAAATATTGGGGTTCCCGCAGCTGCCACAGAAGCGGGAAACGAGGATGAAGCCATCCTAGAAAGTCGAAGCCAGCGAAACCGTGGTATTGCAACTCTGAGTGCAGGTATACCAAGTCCACCATCACGTGTAGACGCATAGAAGAACGCCATGGGGCAGTCGAGAGGAAGATGCAACCAGCGCCGCAAGGCGCCCCGCACAACAGCATCTGCTTCTTTCAGAATTCTCAGGTTGGCCTTCCCCAATACCAGGCGGTGTTGAAAGCGTGCGAGGACCACAGATTTCAAGATAACTAGTCGCTGTTGTGGCCGTAGAGGGGCTCTTGATAGTTTGTCAATATGGGGACGAAGTTCACGTAAGACGAGAGGTCGGCCTCTCCCCTCCGGCGTGAAAGGAATGCCTAGGTACTTCCATACCGATGTTGATGCTAATGGTTGTACTGAGTTGTTGTCGATAGTGAATTCGATGGGCATCACCTTCGTTTTCTTGTCTCGCCCAGAAGCTACGATAGATAGTGTGGCACACTTTTCGGGATTGAATGACATCCCCCGTGGCTCGAGGTAAGATGATGCCACATTAAGAAGCTCCTGCAGTCCATCCTTGGTGGAGGCAATCAAAACCAGATCGTCTGCGAACGAGATCGCATTCACGGTGACATCCCCCAATCTGGCCCCTATGTGCTCCGGTAAAGTGCGAAGGAGTCCGTCGATTACGCAATTGAAAAGCAGGGGGCTTAGGGGGTCTCCCTGTCTGACACCCTGTGTCACTGTTACGTTCCTTGTAAAACCTCCCGCTGGTAATATGACAGTTGAACCAGTGTAGAGGCGTTCTAGATAGCCGATGATGGGTAGTGGCAAGCCCAATTTGCGACTGGCAGCCATAATTGAGCCAAAAGTGACCATGTCAAAAGCTTTCCTTATATCTAAAATTGCCAGGTATAGTGAGCGGCAGGACCGCCCACTTTCAGCTAGGAGAGCTGACAACACACCAACGTTGTCTGAACATCCATCGACGGGCCGGAATCCCCGTTGTCTCTCATCAAGGGACAAGGTTGCAGAGAGTCTCTTTGCTGAGAGCCGATGGAAGACTCTGATGAAAAACGATGGTACCGCAATCGGACGGAACTCTCCTGGCAACTGAGGGTTCGAGGTCTTGGCCAGAAAGGTAACTCGTGATTTTTTCAAGTAGGTTGGAACGTCAGAAAGAAGAAGAAATATGTTGAAGATCAGGCTCAGAAATCTTAACGGGATCTTAAAGTCTTGCAACCGGACCCCATCCGACCCAGGAGCTGACATGGATCTTGGTAGGGATATTTTAATCTCTTCCTCGGAGACGGGTTGAACCAGCATCCAATGAATTTCAGGTGGAGAAGATCCCTCAACTGGATTGTCTTCGTCAGGCTCGTCCAGATTCACCGGCCTAGAGGTCATAATCGTCTCCCAGAAGTTTAGGAAGGATACCGGATCTCCAACCTCCGTGGGTGTAGGGCCATCCAAGATTTCCGTTGCACATCAACCCCAGGAACGTTGATACAAATCTTGAACCCTTGCGAATTCAGCACGACGTTGCCGTTTCTTGCTACATGGCTGGCATTGCTGTCTTCCCCTTCGGGATGGTCTCCAAGGTCTGGAATTCGGACAGAGTCCCCGCAAGAATGTCGCCAGGCGATGGAGGATTCCTCTCCCCTCACATGCATCCATTGCAATTCCTGCGGGTGTAGTTTGTTGGGGAGTGTCATTCAGTCGTTGGACTTGTCTTTGTATATATTGAATGAGTTGTTCTCTATATCGTGTTTCCGCCATTGCTGCAGCCTCCTCCAGCATCGCTGCTAATTCCAGAGTATCCGCTGACAGACCATCTGAATGAAGTGGGTCGATGCTCGAAGGGGAGAGAGCTTGCTGCTCCAAGGGTGTATCATTAGCAGGTGATAAGTCTGATCGTAGCCCAATGGGCATCCCAGTCATAGTGCCAGTCGCTAACGAGCCCGAGGAATTGTCCGATGCCGGCGAATTTCCTGAAGTGCGAGCCAGCATCGTTAGAGCGCTTAAGGCAGCAGCAACTCGCACTTTGTGATCTTGGAACCTCCTTCGCCCCTTGATTGCCTCAAGAATTCGTTGTGGGAAATGTTGCAATAAGGCTTGATTTAAGAAACGGACACCTTCTCGGCTGAGCACTGCCTCTCTATAGGCGAGACGCTCACGTTCTTCTTCTGACCAACGCGGTCGATTTCGGTCTGTATTGATGTTGTCATCTGCATCACTTGGATGAGCCCTCCGAAGATGTTGTCCCAATCCGATGCGGGTTCCGAAAGCCCTCATACAGGCTGGCACCGGACAAAGGAACGGCTCGTTCGCGGAGTTAGACTGCGGAGTCACAACGTGGACCTGCTCCACACGGTTTTCTCGTTCAGCAACGTGAGGTTGCTCATTCAGAAGATCTTCATTAGATGGCCTGGCTGGGTGCATCCATCTTTGATGCGTAAGTAGACCGTGCCTTGTAGCAAATCTACGGTGACATTCTTGGCATTCGATGTTTGAGTCAGGTGGTCTTGCCTGAGGGACTCTGTCTTGGTGCGAAAGACGCTCATGCTGGCGGAGCCCTCTGAGGGTCCGAAAGGTCCGATTACATGTAGAGCACACGTAATCCATAAGTGCCCGATTGAGGCCCCAAATTGCTGGACACCCACTTGCAGTGGCAGCAGGGTTAATAAATCTTGAGTGAGTAACGTGCACACAATAAACAGACACACACTATATGGCGGTGTCACAAAAATCTTCACCACCTAAACCAGCGCCTGCGTTAGTCACTTGGTAGTTCGCAAAATGCTCACTTCGCCAAGGTCCAGGGGGCACCACGGGGAGGTCGCAAGTTGGATTTTGCCCCCCGAAAGCAGATTATTCTTACTTCCGGCTATCAGTCGTCTTTGAATGGATTGTATTTCAAACACATGGTGGGTGTTATACTTGGTCGTCCTTTTGTGGCATTTAGCTACCGAAAGCAGATTATTCTTACTTCCGCCTATCACTCGTCTTTGAATGGATTGTATTTCAAACACATGGTGGTTATTATACTTGGTCGTCCTTTGTGGCATTTAGCTACAAACACTTTATTTGCACAAAGTACATATAAATCCTTCTCTTTTATTAACGGGAAAAGATTAATACTGAGTTTGACGGAAGGTTGCCCGATGGAAAGTGCGGAGTCAATAGACTGATCCCTGCGCGGCTGTAAGTGTAAGGGAAGTCACCATTCTTTCGGACCACCCCAGAGAGAGAAGAAAGGCGGCCCCCGATTTCTCCAGAAACCTTCACTCGCTGAAGGTAATCGGTTGATGGTTTACCACGTGGCAGTCGGTTAGATCATCAATATTTTCTTCCAGGCCAGGAACTCCGTATTTTCGTTTTTTCTCATTGGCGAAGGAGGCCAACGGTTTAAACTCCCCGCGCACCTGGACGTCCACTACAAAAGCCTCGCCATTCCTGCAAAAGACCTGATCCGTTTTGAACACAAGATCATCAACTTTGATTTGCGGCTCTTTGTACACCCTCGTGGCGCCCTCCTCGATCTTCTTCTTAATTCTATTTGCCAAGGTGTCGTGGCGTTTAACTCGAGCTCCATGGGTCCTCGGGCAGCTCTGAATTACATGCGATATGGACTCAGCCATATTGCAGCCTGCGCTACATCTAGAATTCTTACTCCGACCCCTGGAGCACCTGAGCCGAGTGGGAAGGCATGCGCCCGGAGCTTAATAAGATCAATGAATTCTGCTCCTGTAACAAATTTCGGTGGCTCCCGTATCCACAAATGTTTAGGGCCAGTGGACGCCTCGATGACACCTCTGCCATCCGTCGTGCCATACAGAATGTTCTTCCAATGGTTCCGCTGCGCCAATGTGTATCCAAGACGGTATTCTCTCGCAGGAGGAGATTTCGAAGGTTGGTGATGTCCCTCGAGAATATGGGAGATGCTGAAACCTCCGCCAGCAGCTCGTCGTCCCTTGCTGCCATCCCCTTAATCCTGGCGAGACGTATCCTGGGGAGGGCCAGCTCGAATGAAGGAACTCCAAGACATCCGTCGCCTACTGCACTATATATAAAAGCATTAGGTACATCATGTGGGAGGTGCAGGAATGTCCTCACATAATGCCTGATTCTCCTGTCCCACAGTTGAAGTCTGGCAGTGTCGATTTCTGAGACAGACGAGTCGTAAATGAGACGTGGCAGGAGATAAAAAAGAAGCATTTCAATTTCAGTCAAATTTTAGTGTGGCTTGAGGGGCACCTGCGCAGTGCTTTTAATTGACGTGAGATGTCGTCTATCCGGGAGAGATCTTCCCAAAGGAGTTTATATCAACACCCAGATATCTTAGATTGTCTCTTACTTGCAGAACAGGAATCTTCTCGTCCCCCACTAGGTACTCCATGGGAATCACCTTTGTAAGCTCCTGCCTGCCAGAATGACTGATGGTCAGTGCTGCACATTTAGCGACGTTGATATGGAGCCCCCTGGCCCTTGTAAATAACGTAAAGTTGTCCAGTAACGTCTGGAGGCCTTGAGGCGTACGGGCTACCAGGATCACATCATCTGCAAAGGCTAATGCTGAGATGTTGTGTCTTCCAATATCCGTGCCGATGTCCGACGGCATCCCTGCAATGAATTCGTCGAGGACCATATTAAACAACTGGGGCGATAACGGATCGCCCTGGCGGATACCCTTCGCTGGCGGGATTGTCCTCTGGGTGCTGCCTATTTCTAGAGTAGTAGCGCTACTCCCGTAAAACGGCCTGAGGTAGCCGAGAAACACATCATCCACTCGTCCCCCTGCCAAAGCCCGATAAATTACGTCAAAGGGGACACTATCGAAGGCCCGCCTGAGGTCGATGGAGGCCAATGCTAGTCCCTTGCATCGGCGCCTAGCATCTTTGAGGAGGTACCTGAGTAGATATACATTCTCGAAGGTGCCGTCAGTGGTGCGGAAGGCCCTTTGAATGCTATTCAGCTGGATATTCGCTATCAGTTTGGTATCGAGCGTGCGGTGAAACATTCTAATGAACGTAGAAGCTATAGTGATAGGCCTAAATTCCTCGTGTCTAGAGCCCACACCTTTCTTGGGAAGGAAAACGGTCCTCGCCGACGTCAAAGCAGGTGGTAACCTCCTAATGCAGAGCAGCAGATTACATAGCGCGGCTAGGGAAGCTGGGTGTAGCTTCTGTAGTGTGGCAACCGTTAGGACACCAGGACCCGGGACAGAGCTACTGTGCTTCAACGCTGCCACCACCTCCTCTGGTGTTACCGGGGTGATGAGAAGCCCTGGGCCCGTGGTCTCACAGTTTCCCAACAGCATTTCGTCGCTTGGCTCCTGAAATATGCTAGCCCAAAAGTCAATAACCCTTTCTTCATCGCAGTCCCCCTTCTTGTCTCCATCCAGAAGTCTTGCGGCCAGGCTCATCTTGTTTTTATTGAAGAGGCGTTGCAATTCGCCGTATCGCTGACGCCTGGTTCTCCTATTAGAGGTGGCGGGTCTCACATGAACCCCTGGTCTACCTCGCGCTTTGTGTTGCAACCGTGGCAATACCAGGATCCAGCGATCCAGGTCTGCTACACCAGGTTCCTCCTCCAGTATTCTGTTGATGATCCGCTGAAGATCCCGAGTTTCATCACCAACAAGGCAGCTGTACAAAAACTGCATAACGAATCGTGCATAAGTTCCTTCGTATTTTGGGGACGCTGCATCTCAGAGGTATTAGGCGTTCTGGCCTCATCCGCATCCCTTGCCTCAGCGACGAGCCTAGCAAGCTGGCTTAGCTCAATGTACTCATATATGGCCCTGTAGGCCGCTGTCTTCCTCTTATAACGCAGGTTATCAGCCGTGACCCCAGGAAAGCATTGGGCTCAGGCCATATTAATATGGATAGGTGGATTATCCCCCCTCAGCTCTAATTCGTTATGTGCTATCAGACGCATAAGTTATTCGTTCCACACCAAGTTGTGACGTTGCAGATTAACCCGCGCATTAGCCAAATCGGGGCAATGTGGGCAACCTTCCATCGCTCACGGGCCCTACCGCCTGACAGGGAACAAGATTACTAGATCCAACATGGGAACCAGGGAACAAGACTACCCGTGAGTGATACTAGCTAAAAAACGATATTGAAACCCACTGGCTGCCGCCTCACGGTACCATGGCAAATTAAAACACAAATAACAAGACACGGGAAAAGGGGCAGTACTAGACTAAAAAAAACCTTACAAAACAATGGCCAAAGCGCACACACTGGTAGCAGTCTGGTGGGAAAAAGCAACCTAGTTTAGGAATAAGAGATAGCAATACCAACCTGTAACAGGTAAAGAGTTACTATAGGTTTGGCAGCGTCCCACCAGACTGCGACGTTTCCCGGGACGAGAGCGACTATATAGCAGCACACTGCCGCCTGATTGGTTACTTGCAGCGTGAAGATGCAAATTGCTAGATAAGAGCCTTGTCAGGATTGGTCGAAGGAGCGATTTGCAAATTAAGCCCGATGTTTGTTGGTGAAAGCAGTTTATTTTTACTTCCGCCTATTACTCGTCTTTGAATAGATTGTATTTAAACACATGGTGGGTATTATAATTGGTCGTCCTTTATGGTATTTAGCTAGCGAAAGCAGATTATTCTTACTGCCGCGTATCACTCGTCTTTGAATTGATTTTATTTCAAACACATGGTGGGCATTATACTTGATCGTCCTTTGTGGCATTTAGCTACCGGAAGCAGATTATTTTTACTGCCGCGTATCACTCGCCTTTGAATGGATTGTATTTCAACACATGGTGGGTAGTATACTTGGTCGTCCTTTGTGGCATTTAGCTACCGATAGCAGTTTATTCTTACTTCAGCCTATGGCTCGGCTTTGAATGGATCGTATTTCAAACACATGGTGGGTATTATACTTGGTAGTCCTTTCTGACATTTATCTACCGAAAGCAGATTATTCTTACTGCCGCGTATCACTCGTCTTTCAATGAATTGCATTTCAAACACATGGTGGGTATTATACTTGGTCGTCCTTTATGGCATTTAGCTAGCGAAAGCAGATTATTCTTACTGCCGCGTATCACTCGTCTTTGAATGGATTTTATTTCAAACACATGGTGGGCATTATACTTGATCGTCCTTTGTGGCATTTAGCTACCGGAAGCAGATTATTTTTACTGCCGCGTATCACTCGCCTTTGAATGGATTGTATTTCAACACATGGTGGGTAGTACACTTGGTCGTCCTTTGTGGCATTTAGCTACCGATAGCAGTTTATTCTTACTTCAGCCTATAGCTCGGCTTTGAATGGATCGTATTTCAAACACATGGTGGGTATTATACTTGGTAGTCCTTTCTGACATTTATCTACCGAAAGCAGATTATTCTTACTGCCGCGTATCACTCGTCTTTCAATGAATTGCATTTCAAACACATGGTAGGTATTATGCTTGGTCGTCCTTTGTGGCATTTAGCTATTAAGAACTTTTATATGAAAAGCATTCCTCCAGTAGGGCGGAGTCCCCCAATACACGGTTGCGAGCCAGAGGCCATCGCATAGGATGCACCAATGCAGCAGAATCAAGCGTACATCATTTCAGTCTTCGTTATCTTCATGCTTCACGTCTTCACTTCATGCCTCACGTCTTCCGCTCCACTAACCCGTCGCCGTCAGCACCGGTCCTCTTCATCAGTACGACGAGTGGTGGGGTTCTTAAAGGCTCACCACGCCCGAACCGTCCCTTCCAGAGCTTTGATGGTGGCAATCCTCAGCTGGGCTTTAAATCTTGCTTCTTGCAATAATCTGCTTCCGAAAGCAGATTATTCTTACTGCCGCGTATCACTCGTCTTTGAATGGATTGTATTTCGAACACATGGTGGGTATTATACTTGGTCGTCCTTTGTGGCATTTAGCTATTCCTTCTTTATTCTTTTACCAACAGGGTTGGTAGCACCCAAGAAAATAAATAATAAACAGCACTGAGCTCACCTAACGTTAACAAATAGCTCGACGGCCTAAGACCACTAGGGCGCATAAGTCAGCACCTCAGGCTTGGAGTAATAATGAACCTTGTCGGCATGGGCCAGGCGAAGGTTATGCGACCCAGAGATGATCTGGACAGCGATGATGACTGAGTCCTCAGCACGAAATGCGACCATGTCCGGCTTCCGAATTCCCTGTGTTGTGGCGATGGTGGGCTCTCTAGTTACGTCCCATCCTGCCTGCCGGAGACGACCACATAGGTACCCGAACACATTATCGTGGCGTTGCACCCGCAGTCCGTGGGTTCGGCGACACTTTTGCAGCACGTGCCCAAGGCTTCCCGGAACTGGTGTCCTTGATCCTGGTAGAAGACATCCCGCCCGACAGTCCCGAAGGTAGCCCTGGCCGTACGGGCCCTTGTGGGGACCGCATTGGCTCTGATTCTCACTGCGTCCACAAACGCCGATCCACGCATTAACCTCGTACCATCAGACACCCAGGAATGTGCCATCGGAACCTTCGAAGCATCACGGAGAGCCGCTCCGTCATAGGACTGGCTGAGTCGACGACCCCAGTATTTCTTCATATCGTGTGTCGTGCGTATCTCCATACCACCGTGCCTGACCAGGTTCCGCGCTCTTTGGAGCTCCATCTGCATTCGTGTCGCCACGGCTTCTCGGATCGCTGGAATGTCCGTTGACTGCATACGTTCGAGCCGTTGTAGGCGGAGTCGAGATATTAGCAGTTCCATCGCTGGGATACCTAGACCCGCATCCGAGACTGGCGCATGAAAGAACGGTACTGGTGCATGAGGTAGCTTTAGCCAAGACTTCACCGCCGCTCGGATGCATAGGTCCAGGCCTCTCAAAAGTCCTTTGGATAGGCGGCCGAAGGTCAGGGAGTGGTAGAGCCTAGGCAGTAAGTACTGCTTCAGTAGTAGAAGCCTTTGCTGAGGCTTTAGCGGTGCTGATGTAAGCCTTTGGACCATCAAACCGAGGCCGCGATCCGGTTGAACTCCAATACCTTCCACGCTGAATCGAACGCCCAGGTATCTCCATTGATCCTTCCAGTCAGAGACGGGGTTGCTCGCCCCATCCAGCGAGAAGGCGATGGACGCGACCTTGATCATCTTTTCCCTCCCAGAGGGTACCAGTGATAGCGTCTGACACTTGGCCAAACCAAAGTGGAGTCCCCTGGGATGGAAATACTCCACCGCCTTGTCCAATAGAAGCTGCATCCCTGGGGGTGGGTGGGGGGTGGAGGCGACCAGCACGAAATCGTCTGCAAAGGCGAGTGCATTTACACGCACCTCCCCGACCTGGTATCCAACGGCCTCAGGTAGCCATCTCAGGAACCCATCCATAACGATGTTGAAGAGATGGGGCGAAAGGGGGTCACCCTTGCGGACACCCCGTGATTGTACCACTGTTGCTTTGATTGCTCATGAGGTTAAGGTCACCTCACACTGATATGCTCGATGCAGATAGTTCTGCATTTGACACGGGATACCCACTGTCCTCATGGCATGTTGGATTGCTGAGAAGGAGACGCTGTCAAGAGCCTTCCTCAAGTCGAGCATCGCCAAGTATAGAGGACGCAGACGCTGACGGGCCTCCATAATAAGAGAGTTTAGTAGTGTAACATTTTCAGCACAGCCATCTGCGCTAATAAACTCTCTCTGGCGGGCATATAACTGCAGCTCCGCAGCTAGCCGTTTCCCCAGGATTCTGTGCAGGAGGCGCAAGAGTACCGGAGCCACCGCAATAGGCCTGAAGTCTCCATGTCCCGTTGGGGCTTGCGTTTTCGGGATGAGCGTCACCCGAGCTCCATTTAGGTAATCTGACGCTTCTCCTGTTGCCATAACCAGGTTACAGATTATGGCCAACGTCGCCGGGTGACAGCGCCTCAACGCCATTGGTGTAAATCCGTCGGGGCCGGGTGAAGAACCTCTATCTGGAAGAGCTGCACTCACTTCTGCACAGGATATGGGGGTCCAGATGTTCATTAAGGGCGATGTCTCCTGGGGCAAGTCCATAGAAGGTGTTGTGTGAGAGGTGAAGACTGCGACCCAATATCCTAAAAAGGATGCATCATCTCTTGGCGGTAGCTTTACATCACCATCCAATATACGATGCGCACAGGTGCGCCGGTTCTTGTGGTAGAGAGCCTGAGTTTTGCAAACTCGCGTCGCCGCCTTTGCTTCTTTCCCGTTGCTGTTGCCGGTCTTGGGTTGCCGCTGTGACCCCGTCGTGGAGTAGGTCTTGGTGGTAGAGCAAAATACCTTGTCAGCAAATGGTTCAGGATATCCATATAGGGCTCCTCTTGCAACAAGAAGGCAACCACAATACGGAGATCCGCCGTTATGGGGTCCGATGGAGGCAATTCATCGACCAAGTCACGGATGGCTCCCACAAAAATATTGTCAGGAGTAGAGGGTACAGCATCTGGCTCGTCGCAATACCATTGTTGCTGGTCTTCATTTCCGGGCACGGGGGGCTACTCATCTCCAAGGAAGAGGGAGTGACTACATCCTCTCGGGCCACCAGGTCCAATTCTTGGGTCCTCTTGGTGCTGGCTTCTGTACCTCTGCTCAACCTCTTGCACCAGTTCCCGATGGGCCGCAAACCGTCGCCGTCCCTTGATCGCCCCTAGGGTCCTGGGCAGACCCCTCGCGCGGAGGACGTCGTAGATAGATTGATTTATGCTGGCCAAGGAGGCCCCATTACGCAGCAGGGAAACCTCCGTCTCCGCAAGCAATCGACGTTCCTCTGGTGTCCACCGTGCTTTTTTCTTGTCTACGGTGATAGCCCTATTGTAGTAGTCTGGGTGTCCTCGACGAATGTGCTATCCTAAACCGTTGCTGGTTGTGAAGCTTCTTGTGCAATCCTGCACCGGACAATAATGCATATCTGGAGCCGCTGTGGGGTGCTGGGTGGTCGGGCATTCAACCTCCCCCCGATGCGGAGGGGGTTCCCTAGAGCAGCCGGGAATTTGCTCATTTGAGACGGCTTGAAGAGTTGTAGATCCCTGTGTTAATCGCTGTCGGGTTTGAGATGTCGCGGCCATGAAGAGGCTATCGCTCTGCAGTATAGCACCATCTTCATCCGCACCCTTCCTTGAGAGTCTCTGAGACCTGGGTTCATCCTGTCTGTCGTCTGTGTAATAGGTTGTGGCAGATGTTCCTGGGTTAACTGTAGTCTCAAAATCTGGTTCGTCCTGCTGGGACGGTGGGGCTATGACCCCACGGAGTGGGTACCAACGCAGATGCTGGGCCAAGCTCCTTTTAGATGGAAACACTCTGGTGCATCCTTGGTTTTTGCAATGAAGGCCGTGAAAAGGGCCGCGAGCAACAGCACCCCTCCGGGCAGCAGCAGCAGCATGCTCAAGAGCAGCAGAATCAACATGAGGAAAATCTCGTGCGTGGCCAGCTGGGACCCCAACTGCAGCGGCAGCGGGGTCTTGCTCTCTAACATTCTTCTGACTTTTCGTGCCACCTGATGACGGGCGCTGGGGTAGGCAGCCCACAGCACCCCAGGGTAGGCCAGAGCTGCGTCAGTTCCCTCCGGCACCGAGGCACCGAGGCACCGAAGGGGGAACGGGTAGCACCACGAGAAGGTGGAGTTGACCATTTCTGTGCGAGAGGCTGTGTATTGCGCATCGCATCAGCTTGCAGCAGGGAGATCGTATAACCCCGAACCGTAGGAACGTGCCGCCAGCGCCCGATCAACTGGGTAACAGACCGCCGCAACACGGTCCGGCGACAGGCACATCGGGCCCTCTCCTTATCCCTCCACACCTGCCTCCCAGTCGCTAGATGACAGGGTGAAGCCACTCAACCCCGGCTTTGCGGCAAGTGTCATCACCTACCCTTGCCTGGCCTCCATGTTGCTGGATAACAGGGGGAAGCCACACGCCCCCAGCCCATGGTGAGAGGTTATTTTTTTTTTTTTTTTTTTTTTTTAATTCTTCTATCTTATAGGGAAGATATACCCAAAAGTACACACTACAGCGAGATAATCTCGCTATCGAACAGTGACACTCAGTCGCGAGACCCTCTTCACCCGTGCAAAACGGCGGTCATGCGGTGGAAAACCTTGTACGCACGTACTCCTCCCTGCATGGCAATGACGGTCAACATCTTTACATCATCCTTCTTCATCCCCATCTTCAGTAATGTCTCGGCGCTCTTCGTGGCCCACACACCTCTGAATGAGATCGTCACCCCCGCCACCGTCGGCACTTCCGCAGGGTAGTCTGGCTCCAGCTGAGACAGTAGGTCCTCCCTCGTGTATTTAAGTATCTTATGCTCGTTTGCGAGGTCAGGGGTAATACCAGTGCCTACAATCTGTCCATCGAGAACCACGGTCTCGGCTCCCCTTCGCGCCACCAGGTCAGGCTTCAGGCTACCGTCCACCACTCTGTAAATACACTCCCTCGACGTCTGCCAACCGAGCTCTCGTAGCCTTTTATCAATGAACGCCATTATATTGTCGTGACGTCGGCATCGGGTGCCGTGCGTTCGGTGGCAGACTTGCAGTATGTGCGAGAGGGTTTCATTGGCCCTACATCCCGCTCTGCACAGAACTTCTGGTTCTCTCTGACCTCTGGTAGACCTGGTTCGACATGGCAAAGCGTTGATTCTTAGCTTCACCATATCGATGAACTGCCTTCCCGGCACCAACCTCGTGCCCTCACTCAGCCAGGCATGTGCGTGAGGGACATCGCCTGCCGCTTTCAATGCGCGTCCGTCATTTGACTTGTGAAGTTCGGACGCCCAGAACTGCTCAAGCCTGGCTTTGGTGGCTAGCAGATGACCGTGATATCTTGAGGCTCCTTTTGCCTTCGCCATTACTTCCTTCATATAATGTGATGCCATAGCCGCACGAACCACGGGGCTGGTGGAGGTGAGTAATCCCTGGAGCCGGCGAACCTGGAGTGCTGGGATGCTGGTACGGAGATGGGGGATTCCCAGTCCCCCCTGAGAGATGGGCGCGTAGTAAAAGCCCATGGGCACGTCGTGAGGTAGCCTAAGCCATTCCCGTACAGCGGATCTAACTCGAAGGTCCACCTTCCGCAGTAGGCCCATCGTCCAAGCGCCCAGAACCAGGCGATGGTAGAGCCTTGGGAGTAAGTAGTGCCTCAACAGGATTAACCGCTGCTGTGGTTTGAGTGGTGCCTTGGCAATCCTGTTGAGCATATCATCGATGTCGCACGTTGCAGGCGCTGCTCGACCGCTGGCCCGGAAGGATACCCCGAGGTACTTCCACATAAACGTCGGGCCTTGTGGAGGAATCGGCACATTTCCCGCAGTGAAGCTCGAGTTCGTATCGATTTTTATCTTCTTGTCCCTTCCTGACGGGACCATGGACAGGGTAAATGATTTCCCCGGGTTGATGGCCAACCCTCGCCTCAGCAAGAAATCGTGGCAATGCTGTAGCCGCTCCTGAAGCCCTTCTTTCGTAGACGCCATCATTACGATGTCGTCAGCGAAGGCCATGATGTCAACGTTCTCCTCCGCTATCTTGAAACCAATCTGAGGATCTACCTCTCGTAGTAGTTGATCGATGACCAAGTTGAATAGGACCGGGGATATGGGGTCCCCCTGTCGTACCCCTGCCGTTGGCTTAACCAATCTAGTGGTCCTCCCAATCCTTAAGACGGTCGGGGCATCGTCGTATAGGTCGCGCAGGTACCTTACAAACCCTGCCGACAGCCCAGCGCCTTCCGCTGCATCAAGTATAGCGTCCCAGGTCACACGGTCGAAGGCCTTAGTAAGGTCTATACTGGCCAGGTAGAGTGGTCTTCTTGTTCTCCTGGCCTCTGCTAAAGCCGTCTGCAACAGAACCACGTTGTCGGCGCAACCGTCAACCGGCGTAAATGCTCGCTGCCTGTAATCCATTTTCAGGTGTCGTACCAGTCGCCTCGCCAATATTCGGTGAAACAGCCTGATAATCACGGAGGCAATAGTTATGGGCCGGAAATCTTTGGGATCGCTGGCATTGGGCTTTTTGGCCACGAATATCGTTCTGGCCGTACGCAGCACCACTGGGACTCTGTCGATCAATAGCATCAAGTTCAGGACCATGCGGAGCACTGACATGGGCACCGCTCGTAGCAGTCGTGGGGTGAACCCATCCGGTCCCGGCGCTGACCCTCTTGGCGGCATGCAGTCCTTGATTTCGATAGGCGTAATCATATACATTGGATCCATCATCGTCTCACTGCTGAGACGACTAGGCAAAGGGGGAGGTATTGGGCGTGTGAAAATCTCCTCCCATGCGTCCAGAAAGGCCCGCTCGTCCTCGACTGCAGCGTGAGCGTAACCATCGAGGACGGAACGGGCCAGATCAGATCGCCTTTCTCTGTACCGCTGCTGCGTGCGAGCATATTCTTGTCGCTTCCTTTTTCTCTTGCTCAAAGGGCGAAGGTGTGTTCTGGCAGGCCCTCTAGTCGAGTTCGCAGGTTGGGGTGGTCGTTCAATCACAAAAACATCCCGTAGGTAGTCGTTGAACGCTCGGGACACATCAAGCCCCGCTGCAGCCTGCCTGGCAATATCAGCCAGACGGGCCCCTTCGTAAGTAGCAGGCGCCACGCGGTCCCCGAGCCTACCAAGCTCCTTCCGTATCACCTCTTCTCGAGTGGGTCCTTGGGGCCGCTGTTCATTCGATACCGTGGCTTCCGGGGCCGTGGGTTCCTCTGGAGAATTGGCCGATTCAGGGAGGTGTATATCGTTCAAGTCAACATCGTCGGGGCGATCCTGCTGGGCGCTGGAACTACTTCCCTGGGCCATCAGCCTCTCCACTAGGGCCCTATAACTTTGGGTCTTCCGATGACATTTCATGGCCTCAAAGGGACGATGTGTGAATCTGGCGTGCAATATCTGATTCAGGTTTGTTGGCACTGCGCCGGATCTCCTGATATCGGCCTCCATTCTAGCGAGTCGATAGTCTTCCTCTTCACTCCATCGTGGCCTCGCCCGAGTGACTACAATGTCCTGACTATACTCGATGGGGTGAGCAGCTTTCCTGTGCAGGCCGAGGCCACTCTTCCTCGAGAAGGATCGCCCGCACTCTGGACACCTAAATGGCAGGCTAGCCGACCCCGCTTCTCGACTAGTTGAAGCCACACCGATATCTTCATGTGTTGTCAGTCTGGAGGCGCCATGCGCCGAGTTGGTAATTTCCGTGCTGGCGGGGTCCCCAGTAACCCTGGTTCTAGTCTGGGTAAGATCACCACCAGGTTGAGATCGTAAACGTTGCTGAGTAGTACCCTGTACGGGTTGGCCATTCGCCGAATTGGTAATTTCCGTGCTGGCGGGGTCCCCAGTAACCCTAGTTCTAGTCTGGGTAAGATCACCACCAGGTTGAGATCGTAAACATTGCTGAGTAGTACCCTGTACGGGTTGGTACACCTCGGGCAGCTCGTGCCGCTTGAGGCTGGCGTGGACTCTCAGGCCCTTTAGTGTTGAGAAGGATTTTCCGCAGGTACAATTGAATAGAGTCCGTACTCCGTCTTCCACGAGCCGCGACGACTGGGCGTCCTGTTCGTTCATGCTAGGAGCGGCCACCGCTCGGCGACCGCTTCGTCTTGAGTTTTCCATGTTCTTAGCGCCCAGCAAATTTTCACCGGAGAGGGGTTGGCAGCCCACACTCCGGCAGGTGGTGGGTCATTGCTCCATTAGCTCCCCCGAAGGGTTGTCAGGCTGCACCACGAGAAGGTTGGAGTTGGCCACTTCCGCATGAGAGGCTATGTATTGCGCATCATAGCGGCTTGTGGTAACAACCCCCGACCACACTGACCCGCGGGTTCGAACTCCCGACCCCCAACTAGGCTGGGTTACAGGCGCGAGCGACGGCGCCCGGTCAAAGGGGGAACGTTCCGTTGGAAAGAGAGTCATCGTTACTCCCGCCGTTTACCCCTGCAGCAGATTATTCTTACTTCCGCCTATCACTCGTCTTTGAATGGATTGTATTTCAAACACATGGTGGGTATTATACTTGGTCGTCCTTTCAAGTACCCAACTTCCTGGCCCCCAAAGACGTAGAGATAACGGGCTCCCGGAGAGCCGTCCAGCCAGCCTGGTTGGGACGACCACACACGTAGGCGAGGACATTATCATGTCGACGCACCCTCTCCCCGTGGGTACGGGGACACCTTTGAAGGACATGGGAGAGGGTTTCCTTGACCGGGACACCGGGAGCATCCCTCCGGGAGCCCTCCGAGATCCAGGTATGGGTGGCAGGAACTCGGTTGGCCATGCACAGGTCCCTCTTGTCCACGGCCCTATAGAGAGAGGCGGCCCAGAAGCCTCTCGCTGCGTTGACGGAGTCCAGGAGGCGGCCCTTCCTGGTAAGGGCCAATTCTGCGTTGCGCATATCCCGAGTGGTACCCCAGGGATGCCGCCTCACGAAATGCAGCAATTGGAGAGAACAGCATCCGTCGTAGCCTAGTTAACGTACGCGGGGCGCGGTCGGTTCCAACCAAAAGCAGAGCAGAAAGCGAAAGCAGATCATTCTTACTGACGCCTCTGACTCGTTTTCAACGGATTGTATTTCAGAAACATGGTGGGTGTGATACTTGGCCGTGCGTTGTGTCGTCTAGCTATGAAATGTTTATTAAACACATTCCTCCGACAAGAGTGGGCGCAGTCACCACAAAACAAGAAAAAAATATATGACTGCCCCCCCTTAACGGGGGCCTATACGCGCCTCCTACAAGGCAGGAGCACGCCTTACAACGAAAGGACGTTAAGCCTCAGCGAGATAGTGTAGCGTGGACCTCGTTGTTGCACTCCTGAAGGTCTGCCATGCAGCCACGGTCCCCTTCAGGGCCATCACAGCAGCAGGCCGCAGGTGGGAAGTTGAGAGGCCGAGATAGCGCATAGCCTCCACAGATTCTGGCGACCAGATGCCCCTCATGTTGATTGTAGCCGACGTGGACATCGCCGGAGTCGGTGGGGAGACCGCAGCCCTGAGCCGGTCCGCTATCTCGATGCTGTCGTAGATCCGGCTCTTCTCCCGGTGGAGGACATTGAGAGGCCGACCACATCCGACCACCTGCATGGCCACGATCCAGATGGCGTCGGGACGCTGCGCCACTATATCAGGTTTGCGCAGGCCAATTGAAGTGGGAATGTGGCGCTCCCGCTGAACATGCCATCCCTTGCTGCGGAGGCCCTCCGTGAAGTGTATCGCTATGCGGTCATGCCTGCGATGTCGTGCCGCATTGGTAGCGGGGCAGTGCTGCGTCGCGTGCGCATGGTTTCCGTGGCGCGGCATCCAAGTCTGCAACCTGTCTCCAGCCCCGACCTTCCACGGGAGGACCTGGCCCTGGTCGGGATGGCATTGATACGGGCCTTAACCACGTCCACGAAGTTGTGGCCCTCGATGAGTTTGGATCCATCAGCAATCCACGCATGGGTCGCAGGCACCGCAGATGCTTCCCTCAACCCATGGCCGTCAATGGTACTGGTCAGCTTCCTCGCACAGTACATGCGGACCTGGACAGGGGATGCCAGGAGACGCCCCTCCCATGTAGCACCTCTAGTAGCCCAAGAGACCTCAGAGAGTAGGAGAGGAAGCCGGGACGCAGCCACCACAGCATCCCACGATGAACAGGACAGATTGAGTAGCCGTGCCAGGCGAAGCAGTGGGATTTGGGTCACCATAGCCGGGACCCCCATACCTCCGTCACGCTGAGAGGCATGGAAGAACGCCGTCGGGACATCCAGTGGTAGTCGGAACCAGTGTCGAATCGCCGCCCTAGTGATGGTGTCAAGTTCATGAAGGACACTGAGCCTAGCTCCTCCGAGCACGAGTTGGTGCAGTAATCGGGGCAGGACAAAGACCCTGAGCATGAAAAGCCGCTACTGAGGTTAGAGAGCAGCACTGCGTAGCCGGCCAAGCATCATCAGAAGGTGTTCCGCTGGGGATTGTGGACGGGGTCCAAAGGTGTTGAACGTGATCCCCAGGTGATTCCACTCCGTTGACGCTGTGGAGACAGGCAAAGCCTGCACAAGCAGATGAAGTCACGGACTGCACCACAGTCTTCTTCACCTTGCCGGCCGCAAGGAGACTCAGTGTCCTGCATTTAGCGATGTTAAACAACAGTCCACGGGGCGTAAAGTACTGCTCAGCTAGCTTCAGGAGATGTCGCAGGCAAATCGGGGCGGACGCACATAGCACGAGGTGGTCGGCGAAGGCGATCGCGTTGACGATGGCACTGCCAAATTTTATTTATTTATTTATTTATTGAAGTACCCCGCTGCTCCACAGTCGTGAAATTATGCAGGGGAGGTAGGGATACATAGAACATCAACACAAAAGACCAAATAACACATGGCTAACCAAACATAAAGGATATCATAATTTAAGTAGCGACGCCCGCGTGCGACGCACTGCGACGCCCGCGTGGCTCGGTAGAGAGCGCAGGAACCCATCAATAACAAAATTAAACAGTGCAGGGCTGAGTGGGTCCCCCTGCCTGACACCACGTGTTGGCCGGATCCATCTGGTAAACGGTCCAGACGACAGCAGTGCTCGTCCTCCAGCATACAGGCGCCGAATGTACCCCAAGAGCAGCAGGGGAAGACCGGCCTCAGAAGCTACTCTAAACACCGCCCTGAAGGCGACGGTGTCGAAAGCCTTCTGTAGGTCTAGTGTGGCGATGTATACAGAGCGTCTCCTGCGCCACCCCTCAGCCAGGATAGTGTGCAGTAGCGCCGCCCCCTCGGCACATCCGTCCGCCGCTGTAAAGGCCCGCTGTTGATCACAGAAGGAGCACTCCTCTCGCAAGTCTGGCTGCGATCACCCGGTGAAATAGTCGCAGCAACACCGATGAAATGGCGATAGGTCTTAAATCTCCAGGCACTTCCGGCGTTGCCGACTTCGGAATGAAGACAGCACGGGCATGCAAAAGGAAGGAAGGCAGAACTCTTGGCTCCCCGGCCAAGAGTAGAAGATTGAGGATGATGACCAAGAATGGTACAGGCAAGTCCCTGAGCGCAGGCAGCAACACCCCGTCAGGCCCAGGGGCCGAGTTAGCCGAAGGGAAGGAAGCTCTGATCTCTTCAGGAAGGATCGGGTAGACGAGACGATTTCTCGAAGGCAGTGAACGGCCCTGTGGTTCCTCATACACTCCCATCATCGGCGCCATGACCTCCTCCCAAAAGTCCAGGAAAGCCACAGGTTCCCACGAGAAGGGGGCAGCTGGCCCATCCAGAATCAGCTGCGCACAGCACCGCCGGGACCTCGTGTACAGGTCTTGTACCTTTGCATATTCACCCCGTCGTCGTCCTCGGCGAGTCGTGGGACCCCCTCTCGGGAGGATAGCATTACCGGCACAACCCCTGGGTCGGTGTGGAAGGAGATCCTCCAGGAACCCCTCTAGGTCTCTGATGTATTCTCGGTCCTCCAGCGCAGCGTCCACCAACCTTCTCAGGGCAGCATATCGTGTGTCCGGTCTTAGATGACTGGAGGCGTATTCTGCTAGGAACCCACGGAGCCGCTCCTCTGGCTCAACAGGCACCTGCCCAGGGGGAAGGGAATCCCAGAACCCAGGAGAATGCTGCCCAAGTGGCAGCTCCATCGACGAAGAGCCAGCAGCCGGACCTTCCGCCAACGAGGTAGGAGACGAAGACATAGCACCACCTCCATCCAGGGGCAGCAGCAGGGGGGCGCCAGACACCGGGATGTCCGCTGTATCAGCAGCACCAGGAAAAGGCCCGCCAGCAGCCGATGTCGTAGAGCAGACGAGGTAGCACGAAGGCGCCCCGCCACCCAGAACCGGCGTCGCAGAAGATAGTTCACAATCCCTGACGTCATCAGGGGTCGATGTGGCCCTCGAAGTCGCTGCAGGAGACACACCGGGATCCTCGCCGTAGCTGGTATAGGACAGGACTGCAGGTCCCAGGGTAGCGGTAGCAACGAGGGGTACACTCAACACAGAGACCCCGTCGCCCTCACTAGGTGGTAGTGAGGGAGTGCCCAGCACAGCGGGGGCAGAAGGTGATGGTGTGGGACGCGCCCTACTAGGCGGCGCCCTCTCTCACAGAATCACCACGGCAGTTGCCACTCGCTGTCTGTGGGCTGCAGTCCTTCGAATACCTTTGATACTCTCCAGGGTGTGATAAGGGAATGCCTCAAGCACGGCAACATTCACAAATCTTGCGGTTCCATCCACACACAGTTCGGCCTCCTTATATGCTAACATCTGCTGCTCCTCTTGCGTCCAGCCGGGCCGGGAAACAGCAGTCGGGACCCTCTCCGCCGCCTCATCGGGGCGCTGATGTCTCATGTGCTAGCCAACACCAATCGCTGACCTGAACACCCGCAGGCAGCCATCTGCAGGGCACTGGAACACGCCGTCCCCCAGTGAGGCCTCTTCCACCACACGAGGGGCCTCAGGGGTCACATCCAACCGAAATGCCACAACCGCTGGTGTTGCTTGACACCGCGCACAGTGCGGTACGTCTTACCGCAGAGAAAGCAAGCGTCCTCCATAATAGAGCAAGGGAGGGGGCAGCACAAGCTAGCTGCTTGACCCCAGACTGCAGCGGCAGCAGGGCTCGAACAAACTGACAGATTCGAGCCAACAGAATGGGCGCCGAAGACAGAACACAGCACCGTGAAACTTCTCCACCTACTATACCTAGCACCTAGTTAGTCACCTGGAACTCAGAGAGAACCAGGGCCCAGGGGACACCGCGTGGAGATCATGGCTAGGATTTCGTCCCCCAAAATTATTTTCTTCTTATTCATACGGAAAGCAGATTATTCTTGGTGCCGCCTATCACTCGTGTTTGAACAGATTGTATTTCAAAAACATGGTGGGCGTGATACTTGGCCGTCCTTTGTGTCATTCAGCTATGGAAAGCAGATTATTCTTACTGCTGCCTATCACTCGTCTTCGAACAGATTATATTTCAGAAACATGGTGGGTGTCATACTTGGCCGTGCTTTGTGCCATTTAGCTAGTCCTGTAGGCGCGGGGACTCACTCCGCGGCATACGGTTTTTAACCGCCACGAAGCTTCTGCCCCCGGCCATGATTCGTACACTTGATGGTGGGGTAGTACTAAACCCTGACTAGCCAGGATACTCCACAGGAGATAAACTCCAGGAGTAGCCCCAGCACCCCGGTCACGGGCCGGCCACAGCCAGTAGGCCAGCAAGGGCTGTCCTACACCTCATCTCCAGTGGGTAATGCCAGAGGGGGCCTCTCCGCAAAGGCTTACCCCCAACACCTCCAGCCCCCAAGAAGCTGGGTTACAGGAGCTCGCCACGACTCCTAGCTCTCAGAGCCATACGGTCCTTGTTGAGGACATTTCCGCGGCTTTATTTTATTTATTTGCTAATACTGCCGGCAGCCTGTTGACCGCCAAGGCAGGGATTACACACAAACTCAAACACAATAAAATCACTCAACAGGAATTCCAATATAAGATTGAGTTGCCTTTAAAAAAGAAGATACATTATTTAATTCCGTCACACTGGTAGGCAAGCAATTCCAATCCCGCACTGTGCGTGGAAAGAATGAAAAATTGAGAACGTTTTTCCTGGAACGAAGCTCCCGTATCAATTTACTGTGTTTTTGCCTTGTTGGCCGACTGGAATTGAATGTCAAATAGTCATCAAACTTTAACCCTGATCCGCCGTATATGATACTATGCAAAAATTTCAGTTGCCTGAGTTTCCTTCGAAGAGCCAGTGGGGTTAGTCGAGAAGTGTCGTACAGCGCTGTCACTGATGATTCCCTTACATACGCGTTGTAAATAAACCTTAAGCCCTCGACAAAAATTCTGGAGTACACTATGCAGTCATCTGCAAAGAATCGGCACTGTATTGCTGTGTTATCTGTATGAAGATCATTTATAAAAATTAAAAAGAGTAACGGCCCTAGCACTGAACCCTGTGGGACGCCAGAAATCACAGGTAGCTGCGAGGAGTCACCGCTTGCAACACTCACAAACTGTTTCCGGTTGGTCAGATAGGAGTCCAACCAACGTAACATCCTGTCATTCTGAAGCAAGGTTTTCAGTTTGATTAACAGTTTGCGGTGTGAAACTCTATCAAAGGCCTTCGACCAGTCTAAGAACACCACGTCGACTTGACCATCGTCGTCGACAACGGTGGCAAAGTCATTAATTATGTGCACAAGCTGAGTTATTGTTGAGAAACCCCGCCGAAAGCCGTGTTGCTCCTTTATAAAGAACGAGTTGGTCTCTAGGTATGTTATTATGTGCTTAGCAACGAAGTGCTCAAGCACCTTGCTGCACGTGCTCAACAGTGATACCGGTCTGTAATTAGTGACACACGCACTATCTCCACTTTTAAATATTGGCACTATTTTAGCTATTTTCCAATCATCTGGAAATCCCCCGGACTGCAAACTAAAAGAATATATCACTGCAAGAAACTTAGAACAGCGCTCAGCATACCTTCGCAGAAAAGTATTAGGAACGCCGTCCGGTCCGCAAGATTTTCTCGGATTTAATCTAAGCAAACTGTCTAGGACGCCCTCTTCTCTAATGATTAGATCGTTGATACAGTGTCTGTAAGGAGAAAGACTCGGCGTGACAGAATTATCTGTTGTGTGCACAGAACAAAAAAAGCGTTTAAATTTGTCCTCTACGCTCTCTTCACAGACAGAAGTCGGACCATCATGATTGATTGTTATAACATGTATATCCTTTTTAGTAAGGTGTAGCCAGAAACGCTTGGGGTCGGTCTTTAAAAAGTTGTGCATTTTCACATTAAAGAAATGGTATCTAGAGTTTTGTACCAAGGATATTAACCTTCGGCGATACGACGGTAACAAATTTTTCAAGTGAGGATAGTACAGTTCAATTCGTTTTATCCTTCTTTTGAACTGCAGGATTTCTCGTGTCACCCAAGCATTCTGTTTTTTCCTTTTTTTCGTCCGTTCGGGAACGAACTTCTCAATACATTCGTGAACTACCTGTTTAAAAAAAGCCACATCTTGTTCACTGGACTATTCAGTGCAATTAGCATACGAAACCCTTCAAACGACTCATCCAAAAGGTCAAGTATATCAATGTCACTTGCCCTCTCAAAGTCACGAAATCTACTAACTTTTACATCCTGGAAACAAGTGTGTGAGGTGGACAAATCGCAAACAACAAGCTCATGATCGGATAGTCCCTCCGCTGGATATGTCTTCAACACCAATTTGCGAACACTCTCAGATAAAAAGATCAGGTCAAGCAATGATTCACTATCGTTCATTTTTCTCATTGGAAAGTCAATCACCTGCGACAGGTTGTTGCTAAAAGCAATATCGATAAGTAACCTGGAATGTTCACACTGGCCCCTTTGGGACAACTGCGACCAGTTAATGTTTGGCAAATTAAAATCGCCCCCGAGCACTATATGTGAAAAGACCTTTGTTTTAGAAAATAAAAAATCAGACAATCCATGAAGAACATCGATACCGGCATGTGGGCATCTATACATTCCGCCTACAAGAAAACAATGGGAGCCACATCGGACCGAGGCCCATATCATTTCACATTCTGCATCATCACAAACCAGTTTGGGAGATAGCGTATTCTTTATCACGAGCGCCACTCCGCCCCCTCGGGAGCCCCTATCTCTCCGGTATACAGCAAATCCACTTGGGAATATTTCACTATCGTTTACCTGACTGTTTAACCAGGTTTCCGTGATGATCATAATATCAGGGTCAAAAGCCAAGACAACACTCTCAAATTCGCCGACTTTGTTTACGATGCTCCTTGCATTTATATTGATGAGCCTAAAGGGGACACGCTAGCTCCGTTTTTCTCGGTCACTTCGGCGCCACCAGCATCGTTTCTCCTCAGACGGCCAACATAGGGCCTAAAAAGACAACCTTCTGGACAAACGTCAGTACAAAGAAGTTTCTCGTACCCGTCATCGCGTACAGAAACATGAAAAGAAGCATAAGTATCGTGTCTCGCTGGCAACCTTGTGCACAAAAACTGCTGGTTATTCAAAACTTTAGAAACAACATCAGATATGTCCTCGCAAGTGGTTGAAGGGTGAAGCCGCGAAACAAATATTGCGTTCTCCCGCGGCGGTCTCTTCACTACACGTAGTTTGTTGTCTTTGTGTGACCCAACTGAAGCCTGGATTCGTCGTTTTGGCAACACCTTTTGAAACCCGTCTCCGTCCACCGTAGCACAGTTTGCAAAGCCCTTAGGATCGACACTACTCACTGTTTCTTCGCGGAGACTGTTTCGATGCATGCCGTCAGGTCGCTTGGTGGAACTCAGTGGCTTTGCTCTATTCGGGGATCCCCATTGGGAAGTCATAGTCCTCGTCACAGCGACAGGTGGCCCGGAGATTGAAGGGATGGTGGCACCATTGCGCGTCGCCTCAGCGTAGGTAGGAGACGGAGATGACACGTCACCAGTAACTGGACACTTAGTGATGTGCGTTCTGAGAAGATCGGAGTTCCGAGCGAGGTGCGTCGACAACGCATCATTTTCTGTCCGTAGCGAACTTTTTAGTTTAGTAACAGTAGCAGATTAGTAGCACTTTAGTAGCAGACTATTCTTACTGCCGCCTATCACTCGTCTTTGAACGGATTGTATTTCAGAAACATGGTGGGTGTCATATTTGGCCGTGCTTTGTGTCATATAGCTACCGAAAGCAGATTATTCTTACTGCCGCTTTTCACTCGTATTTGAACAGATTACATTTCAAAAACATGGTGGGTGTCATACTTGGCCGTGCTTTGTGCCATTTAGCCATTTTCATTTTTTCTTCTTTTATCAATTCTCTCTTTACAGGAAGAGATACCTAACCAGTCTGAGTTAACCGCCGGGATGAGAGCCAGCTTCACCAGTGGGGGCAACCACCGAGGTCAGTTTGCCAAATAGCCAATTGCATCTAACACGGCCCTGTATCGCGATAACCGACATGATACTAATGTCACGTTTGCAAATCCCATACGCAGTAGTTGATCAACACTTTTCTCAGACCAAACACCTTTAAAGTTGACGGTTACGCTGCTGACCGTGGCCGTACCCACGTCATTGCCCTGCACTTCCTGGAACACATCATCCCTGTTGTACTTTAACTCCTTATGCGCGCGGGCAAGATCGAGCCCGATACCCGTGCCCACTACTTGGGCATCGAGAACAACTGTCTCTTCTCTTCGTTTGGCTACTATGTCCGGCTTGAGGACGCCGTCCCGAACGTCGAGAATGGGTTCCACCTGAGTTCGCCATCCCAAGTCTCGTAGACGTCAGTCGACGTAATGTACCAGGTTGTCATGTCTACGCACTCTCGGACCATGTGTTCGGTGACAAACCTGTACAATGTGTGCCAGTGTCTCTTGGGAGCGGCAGCCCCCTCTACAGTTCCTGTCCGAGGAACGTCCTCTCCCAGAGCGTACTCTGCAGGGCAACGCATTTATCCGGATTTTAATTGCATCTACGAACTGCCTTCCTTGCATCAGACGAGTTCCTTCTCCTACCCAAGTCAGGGCAAATGGCACCGATGAAGCCTCGCTGAGTGCCTTCCCGTCATTGCTAGAGTGTAGAAGGGAAGCCCAATATTTCTGGATGGCGTGAGGGGTCCGGATGAAATGTCCCTGCAGGGTAGAGGCGTCTCTTGCACGTCGCAGGAGATCTTGAGTGGCGGGGGTTTTCACCACCTCCCTAACAGTAGGATGAGACGAAGTTGACAGCCGGCGGAATCTTGCCCACTGGTGAACTGGCACACCAATGCGGAGAGATGGCACGCCCAGGCCTCCAAGTTTAACTGGTGTGTAAAAAAAGCCCAAGGGTGTGTCGTGGGGCAAGAAGAGCCACCTCCGCACTGAATTTCTGATCTCGAGGTCCAGGCGTTCCAGCTATCGTAAGTTCCAGTGGCCAAGCACTAAGCGGTGTTGAATCCGAGGAAGAAGCTAAAATCTAAGTATGACCATCCTTTGTTGGGGCTTTAACGGTGCCATTTGAATCCCCGTGAGGCCATCCGATAGGTCTGTAAACTGTGGTTGCGCACGGTCCTGGGGGTCGAAATGTACTCAAAGATATTTCCAGATAAACTGGGGACCCGCAGACTGGATAGGTGTTCCCAAGATGTTGAAATATTTGCTCTCGACGATTTTAATCTTTTTGTCTCGCCGGGAAGCGATTAGGGACACACTGAAGGTCTACGCGACGTTGATCTTGACGCCACGATCTCTAAAAAATGTAGCAACTTTATTTAGGCGATGTTGCAATCCTGCAGAAGACGAAGCAGCCAACACCAAGTCGTCCGCGAAAGCCATAATATCCAGGGCAGAGTCGCCGATCGGGAAGCCAATTCCAATCTCCGTTTCTTGTAACATCCTGTTTAGTACAAAGTTAAACAGGATGGGGGACAAAGGGTCCCCCTGACGCACACCGGTGGTAGGCTGGCATGGCGCTTGCTATCGTGAACACAGAGCAGCGTGGGGCAATCTCTCAGGGGGTCGTCTAAGTAGTCCACGAAATCGGAAGCAATGCCCTCCTCACGGGCTCCTTGAAGAATTGCCTGTCTGGACACACTGTCAAAGACCTTAGTCAAGTCGAGTATGCCCAAGAATAAGGATCTTCGTTTTTGGCGCGCCTCGGCCAGGGCGGTACGGAGTAGAAGCACATTGTCTGCGCAACCATCCAATGGAAGAAAGGCACGCTGTCTGTGGTTCAAGTCCAGGAATGATGATAACCGTTTAGCCAGGATGCGGTGAAACGAACAGTAAAATTCAGGAGATTGTTATTGGTCTAAAATCCGATGGTTGTCTAGCTTGTTGCTTTTCCGGAATAAAGATGATGCGTGCGTTGCGGAGACTCGTTGGAGGTCTGCCTATCAGCATAATGAGGTTGAAGACCAGACACAAAACTGTAACTGCAACAGATATCAACTGTCGTGCCGAGAAGTTATCCGGGCCGGGAGAAGAGTGAAGGGAAGGCATATTCTTCCGTATATCTTGCGCTGTTATTACGTAAAACGGATTAACTGTCACCGTGGTTTCCGCAACTTGCAGAACAGGATATTCCTCCACGGAAGTGAAGGTCTCCTCCCACTTGTCCAAGAAGGCCCGCTCGTTCTCGACTCCAGCCGGAGCGTAACCATTGAGGATCGAGCGGGCACACTTAGGCTGGGATCGGTCCTAGTCCTATCCCTGGTCCTATCTAAGTCCTGAGTCCTCGCATAGGCTATCCTCTTTTGCCTGCGCTTACTTTTGGGTCTTGAGTCGTTAGGTCTCGTCGTGGGAGATCTCGTAACAGGATCAGGGAGGACAAAGACAAACCTCGGCCACATATAGGACAGCTCCACCCCATCTGCACTTTGCTAGGACCAGCAGTGCCCATCTCTGTCGTCGCCTGGGTAACCACTGACAACGGCCCTTTACTTGACGTACCTTCAGATCCTTTGTTTCTCATGCCCTCAGATCTCTTTTCCGTATAGTTGTTGTGGGCCTGTGGCCCGCATCGGCCTTCGACCTTTTATCGGTCCGATTCGCTTCAGTAGCGGGTCCAAGTGTATGCTTTTTCAGTCCCGCATGCACTCCCAGTCCCTTCATAATGGTGAATGATCTCCCGCAGGAACATTCGAAGGTTTCCGGACGTAATCTATCTTCAGGATCTCGGTCAGACACTGACGGATCCCCACCGCATGGGTTCTCGCTAGGAGTTCGTGCTATGCGGCAAGAACTTCCTCTTAAATTACTTTGTATATCCGTACCTAGCGTGTACCACTTCACCGAGGGTGGCAGCCTTGGCAAAGCTGTGGTGGGTCAGAGCTCCGTTTGTCCCCAACGGTCCGCAATGACCGAGGGTTAACAGGTTGCACCACGTGAAGGTGGAGATGACCACTTCCGAGGGAGAGGCTGTGTATTGCGCATCCACTCCGCTTGTAGCACCAGACAGGTCAAGCCCCCCCACCAAGGAGCGCCACTCTCCCACCCCCCATTGGCTGGGTTACAGGTAGTCGCAACACTACCCGGTGAATGGAGAGAAGGACCCCTCGGGCGGGGCTGTCGCTGACATAGCACCAGGCCCTGGCCGAAGCCAGGGACCCAACCCATCAGTGCTCAGTGTGTCCTGCAATTCACACCAAGTATCGCAGCTGGCTGCTTAGAGCTGCGATTACAGAAAGCAGATTATTCTTAGTGCCGCCTATCACTCGTCTTTGAACGGATTGTATTTCAGAAACATGGTGGGTGTCATACTTGGCCGTGCTATGTGTCATTTAGCTAGGAAACTTTTTATTCCACCGCGAAGGGCACGGTGTCACCCAAACACTAAAGAGCGTTAACCGCCCAAAACTCCTAACGTGTAAAGCCCTAACGTTCACAAATACCCCACCAGCCTAAGACCCACAGGGGGCGGCTGATGGTGCTCGCTCGGTGCTTCTGTTAAACACCTGCCAGGTTCTGGCAGATCCCTTCAGGGCCCTCACTGCTATGATGGTGAGGTCTCTCCTCTTGAGTCCTAGGTGCAGCAGGCCCTCCGCCGACGGACGACTCCACACCCCTCTGTAGCTCACAGTGGCTGAGCAGAGCAAGGGAGGCTCAGACCTCGAACCCTGAGCGTAGGCCAAGACCTCCGGCTTGAAGTAGTAGGCTGTCTTGTCCCGATGCGCCAATCCCAGGTCCCTTGCTCCACCCACCACTTGGATGTCGAGGATGACGGATTGCTCGCCCCAGTTGGCCACGATGTCTGGCTTCCGGTTGCCCTCCGCTGTCCTGATGACGGGTTCCCTGAAAGCAGATTATTCTTACCGTCGCCTATCACTCGTCGGCCCAGCATATGTCGGAACGCAGAGTAGGCGTTCGACTCGCTTCTACCGCTACCAGCCACTCCGAGCAGCCCAAATTTTCCAACCTCGCCAGGCGTAAACGGGGAATCTGGGTAATGAGTGCTGGAACCCCCAAGCCTCCATCAGAAGGGGCGGCATGATAGTATGGCACAGGAACGTCTTGCGGGAGCCGCAGCCATCTTCTCACTGAAGCTCGGACCAATATGTCCAATTCCTGTAAGAGCCCCATGGAACATCCGCCAAAGATCAAGTAGTGGTGAAGTCTTGGAATAACCACAGTACAAAGAATTGCCATCCTTTGTTGAGGTTTTAGGGCAGCTTTGGTCAATTTTGCAAGCATGCTTCGCAGCTGGTCTTGAGGAGGAGTAGGTTTGGGACCCGTGGTGTAAAAGGTGACGCCCAAATACTTCCATAGAGTCACTGTCTGTGATGATGGTATTGGCTCCCCTTGAACAGTGAAAAGTGTGGGTTTAACCACCACTTTCTTATCCTTGCCAGAGGGTACCAGCGACAAGGTGCGACATTTAGCGATGTTAAATTTCAGGCCTCACGGCCGGAGGTAGTCGTCTGCTATGTTGAGTAGCTGTTGGAGACCAGTCTTGGACGACGCAAATAACAGAAGGTCGTCCGCAAAGGCCATACAGTTTACAGTCACATTGCCCAGTTGAGCCCCAAGGTAAAGCAGATTATTCTTACTGCCGCTTTTCACTCGTCTTTGACAGATGGCATTTCAAAAACATGGTGGGTGTCACACTTGGCCGTGCTTTGTGTCATTTAGCTACCGAAAGCATATTATTCTTACTGCCGCCTATCACTCGTCTTTGAACGGATTGCATTTCAAAAACATGTTGGGTGTCATACTTAGCCGTGCTTTGTGTCATTTAGCTACCGAAAGCAGATTATTCTTCCTGCCGCCTATCACTCGTCTTTGAACGGATTGTATTTCAGAAACATGGTGAGTGTCATACTTGGCCGTGCTTTGTGTCATTTAGCTACCGAAAGCAGATTATTCTTACTGCCGCTTTTCACTCGTCTTTCAACAGATTGTATTTCAGAAACATGGTGGGTGTCATACTTGGCCGTGCTTTGTGTCATTTAGCTGCCGAAGGCAGATTATTCTTACTGCCGCTTTTCACTCGTCTTTCAACAGATTGTATTTCAGAAACATGGTGGGTGTCATACTTGTCCGTGCTTTATGTCATTTAGCTACCGAAAGCAGATTATTCTTACTGCCGCTTTTCACTCGTCTTTCAACAGATTGTATTTCAGAAACATGGTGGGTGTCATACTTGGCCGTGCTTTGTGTCATTTAGCTACCGAAAGCAGATTATTCTTACTGCCGCTTTTCACTCGTCTTTCAACAGATTGCATTTCAAAAACATGGTTGGTGTCATACTTGGCCGTGCTTTGTGTCATTTAGCTACCGAAAGCAGATTATTCTTACTGCCGCTTTTCACTCGTCTTTCAACAGATTGCATTTCAAAAACATGGTGGGTGTCATACTTGGACATGCTTTGTATCATTTAGCTACCGAAAGCAGATTATTCTTCCTGCCGCCTATCACTCGTCTTTGAACGGATTGTATTTCAGAAACATGGTGAGTGTCATACTTGGCCGTGCTTTGTATCATTTAGCTACCGAAAGCAGATTATTCTTCCTCCCGCCTATCACTCGTCTTTGAACGGATTGTATTTCAGAAACATGGTGAGTGTCATACTTGGCCGTGCTTTGTGTCATTTAGCTACCGAAAGCAGATTATTCTTACTGCCGCTTTTCACTCGTCTTTCAACAGATTGCATTTCAAAAACATGGTTGGTGTCATACTTGGCCGTGCTTTGTGTCATTTAGCTACCGAAAGCAGATTATTCTTACTGCCGCTTTTCACTCGTCTTTCAACAGATTGCATTTCAAAAACATGGTTGGTGTCATACTTGGCCGTGCTTTGTGTCATTTAGCTACCGAAAGCAGATTATTCTTACTGCCGCTTTTCACTCGTCTTTCAACAGATTGCATTTCAAAAACATGGTGGGTGTCATACTTGGACATGCTTTGTATCATTTATCTACCGAAAGCAGATTATTCTTCCTGCCGCCTATCACTCGTCTTTGAATGGATTGTATTTCAGAAACATGGTGAGTGTCATACTTGGCCGTGCTTTGTGTCATTTAGCTACCGAAAGCAGATTATTCTTACTGCCGCTTTTCACTCGTCTTTCAACAGATTGCATTTCAAAAACATGGTTGGTGTCATACTTGGCCGTGCTTTGTGTCATTTAGCTGCCGAAGGCAGATTATTCTTACTGTCGGCTATCACTCGTCTTTGAACAGATTATATTTCAGAAACATGGTGGGTGTCATACTTGGCCGTGCTTTGTGTCATTTAGCTGCCGAAGGCAGATTATTCTTACTGCCGCCTATCACTCGTCTTTGAACGGATTGCATCTCAGAAACATGGTGGGTGTCATACTTGTCCGTGCTTTATGTCATTTAGCTACCGAAAGCAGATTATTCTTACTGCCGCCTATCACTCGTCTTTGAACGGATTGCATTTCAAAAACATGGTGGGTGTCATACTTGGACATGCTTTGTATCATTTAGCTACCGAAAGCAGATTATTCTTACTGCCGCCTATCACTCGTCTTTGAACGAATTGCATCTCAGAAACATGGTGGGTGTCATACTTGTCCGTGCTTTATGTCATTTAGCTACCGAAAGCAGTATATTCTTACTACCGCCTATCACTCGTATTTGAACGGATTGTATTTCAGAAACATGGTGGATGTCATACTTGGCCGTGCTTTGTGTCATTTAGTTACCGAAAGCAGATTATTCTTACTGCCGGCTATCACTCGTCTTTGAACGGATTGTATTTCAGAAACATGGTGGGTGTGATACTTGGGAGTGCGTTGTGTCATATAGCTAACGAAAGCAGATTATTCTTACTGCCGCCTATCACTCGTCTTTGAACGGATTGTATTTCAGACACATGGTGGGTGTGATACTTGGGAGTGCGTTGTGTCATATAGCTATTGAAAACTTTATTGAAAAGCATTCCCCCGAGAGGGCGGGGTCCCCAAAATACAGACGACGTTCCTGTGGCCACAGGGCATGCAAGAGAGCTACAAACAATAATTGCGCGCTACAGAGAACACACGCGACACGCACGACGGTAGAACGCGATACAGGCGTCTTCAGAACGCGATACAGGCGTCTTCAGGAGGATCTTCAAATCCTTCACAGCAGGATCATCGGGGGCGTTCAGGCCGCGCAGAGATCATTGATGCGGCGGGTCGTTGCACTCTTAAACGTCCTCCAGGCTCTGACGGTGCCTTCCAGGATCTTGATGGTTGCAATCTTTAGCTGTCCCTTGGTCACACCCAGGCTCAGGAGAGAGGAGGCAGACTCGGATGCCCAGAGACCCCGAAAGGAGGCCGTCGCTGAGGTGAAGTGGACGGGCGTCTCGGGAGGAGAGGAGGCCCTCAGCAGGTCAGCGATCTCGGCAGTGTCGTATACAGCTGCCTTCTCCCGATGTAAGGTGTTGAGCGCTCGTCCACAGCCGACGATCTGGACATCTACCACGTGGACCTCATTGCGACCATACAGAATGAGGTCGGGTTTGCGTAGGCCTCGAGAGGTGGCAAGGTGGCGCTCACGTTGGACGTGCCAACCTTTCTTTCTTAGGCAGGAGGCGAGGTAAATGGCCACCCCGTCGTGGCGACGATGCCTGGAGCCGTTGGACATCGGACAGTGCTGGACTGCGTGGGCCAGGGTCTCAATGGCTGCGCAGCCCGCACGGCACCGGCGGTCTTCCTCAGGGCGACCTCTCGATGACCGGGACCTGGTGGGGACCACATTGCCACGGACTTTCATGATGTCTATGTAGTCTCTGCCGGTCACCAGGGAAGATCCGTCAGTCACCCAACCGTGGACGAAGGGGACGGCTGCGGCACCTCGAAGACCTCTGCCGTCCACACAGGTGCTGAGTTTCCTCGCCCAGTACGAGCGAACCTGAGCGCCGGTCCTCAACAAGATGCCGTCCCAGGTTGCAGCTCGACGAGCCCAGGCACACTCGGAGCGGATAGGAGGAAGGTGGAACGCCCGAGCAGCGGCCTCCCAGGTGGAAAGGGACAGGCTCTCCAGGCGCGCCAGTCGAAGGCGAGGTACCTGGGTGATGAGCGCTGGAACGCCAAGGCCACCATCCCGGTGAGAAGAATGGTAAAACGGGACTGGTGTGTCAAGGGGGAGTTTGAGCCAACGCCGCACTGCTGCCCGGGTGAGGACATCAAGCTCGTAGAGTAGGCGATGTGGACAGCCTCCCAAGACCAACCGATGGAGCAGGCGCGGTTGGATGAAGCTCCGCAGAAGGACGAGCCGCTGTTGAGGTTTCAAAGGGGCGCTGGTGGTCCTTGTTAGCAGCGTCCGGAGCTCCTCCACAGGTGAAGAGGGTCGGTGACCAGAGGTATTAAACGCCACCCCCAAATACTGCCATTCAGCCGAGGTTGAGGAGGCCGGTAGAACCTGGTCGTGGAGCCGGAACGGCACGGAACGGACCACGCACTTTTTATCCTTTCCGGATGCCACCAGAGAGAGGGCCCTACACTTCGTGATGTTGAATAAAAGTCCACGTGGTGCCAAGTATGCCTCTGCTTGGTTGAGGAGCTGCTGGAGGCCTGGCTCGGACGAAGCAAACAGCACTAAGTCGTCTGCAAAGGCCATGCAGTTGATGCTGACGGATCCTAGGGGCACACCCACATGCTGAGGAAGACTCTGGATGAGGCCATCCAACACAAAGTTGAAAAGGGCCGGGCTTAAAGGGTCGCCCTGGCGCACCCCACATGTGGGCGAGATGGCTCTCTTGAAGGCGCCTATCCTCATGGTCGTCCGAGAACCCAGGTAGAGTCGCTCCAGGTACGAGACCAGGAGAGCCGGAAGCCCCGTTCTCCTAGCGGCTCCAAGCAGTGCTCCGAAGGTGACGGAATCGAACGCCTTGCGCAGGTACAAGGTCGCCATATACAGGGAGCGGCAGCGACGGTGAGCCTCTTTGATGATGGTGTGGAGAATGAAGATATTCTCCGCGCACCTGTCCACTGCTGAGAAAGCTCTCTGCTGCTCCGTGAAGGGGCAGGCCAATCGCAGGCGGCTAGCGAGGACCCGGTGGAAGAGCCGCAGGAGAAAAAAAAAGCAGATTATTCTTACTGCCGCCTATCACTCGTCTTTGAACGGAATGTATTTCAGAAACATGGTGGGTGTGATACTTGGGAGTGCGTTGTGTCATATAGCTACCGAAAGCAGAATATTCTTACTGCCGCCTATCACTCGTCTTTGAACGGATTGTATTTCAGAAATATGGTGGGTGTGATACTTGGGAGTGCGTTGTGTCATTTAGTTACCGAAAGCAGATTATTCTTACTGCCGCCTATCACTCGTCTTTGAACGGATTGCATTTCAGAAATATGGTGGGTGTGATACTTGGGAGTGCGTTGTGTCATTTAGTTACCGAAAGCAGATTATTCTTACTGCCGCCTATCACTCGTCTTTGAACGGATTGTATTTCAGAAACATGGTGGGTGTGATACTTGGGAGTGCGTTGCGTCATATAGCTAACGAAAACAGATTATTCTTACTGCCGCCTATCACTCGTCTTTGAACGGATTGTATTTCAGAAACATGGTGGGTGTCATACTTGGCCGTGCTTTGTGTCATTTAGCTACCGAAAGCAGAATATTCTTACTGCCGGCTATCACTCGTCTTTGAACAGATTGCATTTCAAAAACATGGTGGGTGTCATACTTGGCCGTGCTTTGTGTCATTTAGCTACCGAAAGCAGAATATTCTTACTGCCTCCTATCACTCGTCTTTGAACGGATTGTATTTCAGAAACATGGTGAGTGTCATACTTGGCCGTGCTTTGTGTCATTTAGCTACCGAAAGCAGAATATTCTTACTGCCTCCTATCACTCGTCTTTGAACAGATTGCATTTCAAAAACATGGTGGGTGTCATACTTGGCCGTGCTTTGTGTCATTTAGCTACCGAAAGCAGAATATTCTTACTGCCTCCTATCACTCGTCTTTGAACAGATTGCATTTCAAAAACATGGTGAGTGTCATACTTAGACATGCTTTGTATCATTTAGCTACCGAAAGCAGATTATTCTTCCTGCCGCCTATCACTCGTCTTTGAACGGATTGTATTTCAGAAACATGGTGAGTGTCATACTTGGCCGTGCTTTGTGTCATTTAGCTACCGAAAGCAGATTATTCTTACTGCCGCTTTTCACTCGTCTTTCAACAGATTGCATTTCAAAAACATGGTTGGTGTCATACTTGGCCGTGCTTTGTGTCATTTAGCTACCGAAAGCAGATTATTCTTACTGCCGCTTTTCACTCGTCTTTCAACAGATTGCATTTCAAAAACATGGTGGGTGTCATACTTGGACATGCTTTGTATCATTTAGCTACCGAAAGCAGATTATTCTTCCTGCCGCCTATCACTCGTCTTTGAACGGATTGTATTTCAGAAACATGGTGAGTGTCATACTTGGCCGTGCTTTGTGTCATTTAGCTACCGAAAGCAGATTATTCTTACTGCCGCTTTTCACTCGTCTTTTAACAGATTGCATTTCAAAAACATGGTTGGTGTCATACTTGGCCGTGCTTTGTGTCATTTAGCTACCGAAAGCAGATTATTCTTACTGCCGCTTTTCACTCGTCTTTCAACAGATTGCATTTCAAAAACATGGTGGGTGTCATACTTGGACATGCTTTGTATCATTTAGCTACCGAAAGCAGATTATTCTTCCTGCCGCCTATCACTCGTCTTTGAACGGATTGTATTTCAGAAACATGGTGAGTGTCATACTTGGCCGTGTTTTGTGTCATTTAGCTACCGAAAGCAGATTATTCTTACTGCCGCTTTTCACTCGTCTTTCAACAGATTGCATTTCAAAAACATGGTTGGTGTCATACTTGGCCGTGCTTTGTGTCATTTAGCTACCGAAAGCAGATTATTCTTACTGCCGCTTTTCACTCGTCTTTCAACAGATTGCATTTCAAAAACATGGTGAGTGTCATACTTGGCCGTGCTTTGTGTCATTTAGCTACCGAAAGCAGATTATTCTTACTGCCGCTTTTCACTCGTCTTTTAACAGATTGCATTTCAAAAACATGGTTGGTGTCATACTTGGCCGTGCTTTGTGTCATTTAGCTACCGAAAGCAGATTATTCTTACTGCCGCTTTTCACTCGTCTTTCAACAGATTGCATTTCAAAAACATGGTGAGTGTCATACTTGGACATGCTTTGTATCATTTAGCTACCGAAAGCAGATTATTCTTCCTGCCGCCTATCACTCGTCTTTGAACGGATTGTATTTCAGAAACATGGTGAGTGTCATACTTGGCCGTGTTTTGTGTCATTTAGCTACCGAAAGCAGATTATTCTTACTGCCGCTTTTCACTCGTCTTTCAACAGATTGCATTTCAAAAACATGGTTGGTGTCATACTTGGCCGTGCTTTGTGTCATTTAGCTACCGAAAGCAGATTATTCTTACTGCCGCTTTTCACTCGTCTTTCAACAGATTGCATTTCAAAAACATGGTGGGTGTCATACTTGGACATGCTTTGTATCATTTAGCTACCGAAAGCAGATTATTCTTCCTGCCGCCTATCACTCGTCTTTGAACGGATTGTATTTCAGAAACATGGTGAGTGTCATACTTGGCCGTGCTTTGTGTCATTTAGCTACCGAAAGCAGATTATTCTTACTGCCGCTTTTCACTCGTCTTTTAACAGATTGCATTTCAAAAACATGGTTGGTGTCATACTTGGCCGTGCTTTGTGTCATTTAGCTACCGAAAGCAGATTATTCTTACTGCCGCTTTTCACTCGTCTTTCAACAGATTGCATTTCAAAAACATGGTGGGTGTCATACTTGGACATGCTTTGTATCATTTAGCTACCGAAAGCAGATTATTCTTCCTCCCGCCTATCACTCGTCTTTGAACGGATTGTATTTCAGAAACATGGTGAGTGTCATACTTGGCCGTGCTTTGTGTCAATTAGCTACCGAAAGCAGATTATTCTTACTGCCGCTTTTCACTCGTCTTTCAACAGATTGCATTTCAAAAACATGGTTGGTGTCATACTTGGCCGTGCTTTGTGTCATTTAGCTACCGAAAGCAGATTATTCTTACTGCCGCTTTTCACTCGTCTTTCAACAGATTGCATTTCAAAAACATGCTGGGTGTCATACTTGGACATGCTTTGTATCATTTATCTACCGAAAGCAGATTATTCTTCCTGCCGCCTATCACTCGTCTTTGAATGGATTGTATTTCAGAAACATGGTGAGTGTGATACTTGGCCGTGCTTTGTGTCATTTAGCTACCGAAAGCAGATTATTCCTACTGCCGCTTTTCACTCGTCTTTCAACAGATTGCATTTCAAAAACATGGTTGGTGTCATACTTGGCCGTGCTTTGCGTCATTTAGCTGCCGAAGGCAGATTATTCTTACTGTCGGCTATCACTCGTCTTTGAACAGATTATATTTCAGAAACATGGTGGGTGTCATACTTGGCCGTGCTTTGTGTCATTTAGCTGCCGAAGGCAGATTATTCTTACTGCCGCCTATCACTCGTCTTTGAACGGATTGCATCTCAGAAACATGGTGGGTGTCATACTTGGACATGCTTTGTATCATTTAGCTACCGAAAGCAGATTATTCTTACTGCCGCCTATCACTCGTCTTTGAACGGATTGCATCTCAGAAACATGGTGGGTGTCATACTTGGACATGCTTTGTATCATTTAGCTTCCGAAAGCAGATTATTCTTCCTGCCGCCTATCACTCGTCTTTGAACGGATTGTATTTCAGAAACATGGTGGGTGTGATACTTGGGAGTGCGTTGTGTCATTTAGCTACCGAAAGCAGAATATTCTTACTGCCGCCTATCACTCGTCTTTGAACGGATTGTATTCCAGAAACATGGTGGGTGTCATACTTGGCCGTGCTTTGTGTCATTTAGCTACCGAAAGCAGAATATTCTTAATGCCGCCTATCACTCGTCTTTGAACGAATTGCATCTCAGAAACATGGTGGGTGTCATACTTGTCCGTGCTTTATGTCATTTAGCTACCGAAAGCAGATTATTCTTACTGCCGCCTATCACTCGTCTTTGAACGGATTGCATTTCAAAAACATGGTGGGTGTCATACTTGGACATGCTTTGTATCATTTAGCTACCGAAAGCAGATTATTCTTCCTGCCGCCTATCACTCGTCTTTGAACGGATTGTATTTCAGAAACATGGTGAGTGTCATACTTGGCCGTGTTTTGTGTCATTTAGCTACCGAAAGCAGATTATTCTTACTGCCGCTTTTCACTCGTCTTTCAACAGATTGCATTTCAAAAACATGGTTGGTGTCATACTTGGCCGTGCTTTGTGTCATTTAGCTACCGAAAGCAGATTATTCTTACTGCCGCTTTTCACTCGTCTTTCAACAGATTGCATTTCAAAAACATGGTGAGTGTCATACTTGGCCGTGCTTTGTGTCATTTAGCTACCGAAAGCAGATTATTCTTACTGCCGCTTTTCACTCGTCTTTTAACAGATTGCATTTCAAAAACATGGTTGGTGTCATACTTGGCCGTGCTTTGTGTCATTTAGCTACCGAAAGCAGATTATTCTTACTGCCGCTTTTCACTCGTCTTTCAACAGATTGCATTTCAAAAACATGGTGAGTGTCATACTTGGACATGCTTTGTATCATTTAGCTACCGAAAGCAGATTATTCTTCCTGCCGCCTATCACTCGTCTTTGAACGGATTGTATTTCAGAAACATGGTGAGTGTCATACTTGGCCGTGTTTTGTGTCATTTAGCTACCGAAAGCAGATTATTCTTACTGCCGCTTTTCACTCGTCTTTCAACAGATTGCATTTCAAAAACATGGTTGGTGTCATACTTGGCCGTGCTTTGTGTCATTTAGCTACCGAAAGCAGATTATTCTTACTGCCGCTTTTCACTCGTCTTTCAACAGATTGCATTTCAAAAACATGGTGGGTGTCATACTTGGACATGCTTTGTATCATTTAGCTACCGAAAGCAGATTATTCTTACTGCCGCTTTTCACTCGTCTTTTAACAGATTGCATTTCAAAAACATGGTTGGTGTCATACTTGGCCGTGCTTTGTGTCATTTAGCTACCGAAAGCAGATTATTCTTACTGCCGCTTTTCACTCGTCTTTCAACAGATTGCATTTCAAAAACATGGTGGGTGTCATACTTGGACATGCTTTGTATCATTTAGCTACCGAAAGCAGATTATTCTTCCTCCCGCCTATCACTCGTCTTTGAACGGATTGTATTTCAGAAACATGGTGAGTGTCATACTTGGCCGTGCTTTGTGTCAATTAGCTACCGAAAGCAGATTATTCTTACTGCCGCTTTTCACTCGTCTTTCAACAGATTGCATTTCAAAAACATGGTTGGTGTCATACTTGGCCGTGCTTTGTGTCATTTAGCTACCGAAAGCAGATTATTCTTACTGCCGCTTTTCACTCGTCTTTCAACAGATTGCATTTCAAAAACATGCTGGGTGTCATACTTGGACATGCTTTGTATCATTTATCTACCGAAAGCAGATTATTCTTCCTGCCGCCTATCACTCGTCTTTGAATGGATTGTATTTCAGAAACATGGTGAGTGTGATACTTGGCCGTGCTTTGTGTCATTTAGCTACCGAAAGCAGATTATTCCTACTGCCGCTTTTCACTCGTCTTTCAACAGATTGCATTTCAAAAACATGGTTGGTGTCATACTTGGCCGTGCTTTGCGTCATTTAGCTGCCGAAGGCAGATTATTCTTACTGTCGGCTATCACTCGTCTTTGAACAGATTATATTTCAGAAACATGGTGGGTGTCATACTTGGCCGTGCTTTGTGTCATTTAGCTGCCGAAGGCAGATTATTCTTACTGCCGCCTATCACTCGTCTTTGAACGGATTGCATCTCAGAAACATGGTGGGTGTCATACTTGGACATGCTTTGTATCATTTAGCTACCGAAAGCAGATTATTCTTACTGCCGCCTATCACTCGTCTTTGACCGGATTGCATTTCAAAAACATGGTGGGTGTCATACTTGGACATGCTTTGTATCATTTAGCTACCGAAAGCAGATTATTCTTAATGCCGCCTATCACTCGTCTTTGAACGAATTGCATCTCAGAAACATGGTGGGTGTCATACTTGTCCGTGCTTTATGTCATTTAGCTACCGAAAGCAGATTATTCTTACTGCCGCCTATCACTCGTCTTTGAACGGATTGCATTTCAAAAACATGGTGGGTGTCATACTTGGACATGCTTTGTATCATTTAGCTACCGAAAGCAGATTATTCTTACTGCCGCTATCACTCGTCTTTGAACGAATTGCATCTCAGAAACATGGTGGGTGTCATACTTGTCCGTGCTTTATGTCATTTAGCTACCGAAAGCAGATTATTCTTACTGCCGCCTATCACTCGTCTTTGAACGGATTGCATTTCAAAAACATGGTGGGTGTCATACTTGGACATGCTTTGTATCATTTAGCTACCGAAAGCAGATTATTCTTACTGCCGCCTATCACTCGTCTTTGAACGAATTGCATCTCAGAAACATGGTGGGTGTCATACTTGTCCGTGCTTTATGTCATTTAGC